>NC_059208.1:50576084-50588584 GCF_020615455.1 Coregonus clupeaformis | reverse complement strand
AGGTGGGGACATGTATAAGGTCACCAGAAGTGTGTGTGTGTGTGTGTGTGTGTGTGTGTGTGTGTGTGTGTGTGTGTGTGTGTGTGTGTGTGTGTGTGTGTGTGTGTGTGTGTGTGTGTGTGTGTGTGTGTGTGTGTGTGTGTGTGTGTGTGTGTGTGTGTGTTGAAACACTCTTGCACCATCTCAACTCACAAAAGACAGGATGAACAGAGGAAGAAAAGGACAGAAAAGGAGATGGATGCATATGTTGAAAGATGGATGGACTAATGGATAGATAAATGGTTTTAAGTGACAAGAAGAATGGACAGACACATAAATGGAGAGATACACAGAAGAATGGACAGATACATGGAGAGATGGACAGATACATGGAGAGATGGACAGAAGAATGGACAGATAAATGGAGAGATGGACCGAAGAATGGACAGATACATGGAGAGATGTACAGAAGAATGGACAGATAAATGGAGAGATGGACAGAAGAATGGACAGATAAATGGAGAGATGGACAGAAGAATGGACAGATAAATGGAGAGATAGAGAGAAGAATGGACAGATAAATGGAGAGATAGACAGAAGAATGGACAGATAAATGGAGAGATGAACAGAAGAATGGACAGATAGACAGAATAATGGACAGATAAATGGAGAGATGGACAGAAGAATGGACAGATACATGGAGAGATAATAATATAATGCCATTTAGCAGACGCTTTTATCCAAAGCGACTTACAGTCATGCGTGCATACATTCTTTTTTTTGTGTATGGGTGGTCCCGGGGATCAAACCCACTACCTTGGCGTTACAAGCGCCGTGCTCTACCAGCTGAGCTACAGAGGACCACATGGTAGTGTAAATGGAGAGATTGACAGAAGAATGGACAGATAAATGGAGAGATGGACAGAAGAATGGACAGAGACATGGAGAGATGGACAGAAGAATGGACAGATAAATGGAGAGATTGACAGAAGAATGGACAGATACATGGAGAGATGGACAGAAGAATGGACAGATAAATGGAGAGATTGACAGAAGAATGGACAGATACATGGAGAGATAGACAGAAGAATGGACAAATAGAAGAACTGATGGATGCATTGATAGAAATACAGCCGGGTGGAAGCAGTGGCAGACTGCCAGAGATGGGCAGTTTCATTCTATAGCCTAGTGGGCCTGTCTAACTTGTTGTTGTTTTACAAAATGATACTTATCATGGCTAATCATGGGGGACTCATTGGACACAGAGCTAATAACTTGGACACAGAGTTGTCAGTTCTAAGAGTGGAGTTCCGTGTCAGTGAAGGAGGAGAAAGGATGGTGGAGGGAGGGAGGGAGGGAGGGAGGGAGGGAGGGAGGAGGGAGGGAGGGAGGGAGGGAGGGAGGGAGGGAGGGAGGGAGGGAGGGAGGGAGGAAACTGAAAGGATAAATGGGAAGAGTGAGGGTCTTCCGGGGTTCCTGCTCAAAGGAGCCGTCTGATAATGAAAATAAAGAATTCAGCTAACTAACACACACACACACACTAACATTTGCAGGCATAAACAAAGACTCACGCAGAGAGGGGGAGACAGAGAGACATAGAGACTTACAGAGAAAGACAATAAGAATGAGAAAAATAGCGAAATAGAGAGAGGGAGAGAGCGAGAGAGAGGGAGAGAGAGAGGGAGAGAGAGAGAGAGGGAGAGAGGGAGAGAGAGAGAGTGGGAGAGAGAGGGAGAGAGGGGTAGAGAGAGGGAGAGAGAGAGAGAGGGAGAGTGAGAGGGAGAGACAGAGAGAAAGCGAGAGAGAGAGAGAGAGAGAGAGAGAGAGAGAGAGAGAGAGAGAGAGAGAGAGAGAGAGAGAGAGAGAGAGAGAGAGAGAGAGAGAGAGAGAGAGAGAGAGAGAGGGGGGGAAGAGAGAGAATGACAGAGAGAGAGACACAGAAAGACAGAGAGACAGAGAGAGAGACAGAGCTCTATGTACGGTTCCACTAGCTATATCAGTGGTTGAGGCAGGGGAGTGCTGGAGTCCTCTTAGCCCCAGGAGAGCTCTTCTCCTCTGGGTAGACAGCAGGCTAATAGAGCTCCAGCCTTTGTCTGCGGAGGAGACACACACCACACACACACACACACACACACCGATCAATACACATTATCACAAACACGCACACAAGTACGCACACACATACACACTGTAAAAAAAAAAATGGACCAACAGTCTATAAATATTCATCTGTATGATTATTACACCGTCCTCTACTCAGAGGTTTTGTCTGGTCCTCTCATCCAACTAAAGAGTTACCTCTCTGCTCTCACAGAGGGACCTGGTTTACACTGTCTGCCCTGACTCACCTGAGAGAGAAGACCATGGGGTTTAGATCACACTTACCAGGTAACATGAATCTGACCATGACAAGTGTTGCTCAAGACATCACCAAAATGAGTCTCAAATGGCACCCTATTCCCTGTATAGTACACTACTTTTGACCAGGGCCCACTATATAGAGAATATACAGGGAACTGGGTGCCATTTGGGATGCAACGGAGAGAAAAGACGAGGATGAGGATGCTGGAAAGAGAGACTAAAAAAAGAGAGTGAAGAGAAAAAGAATAAGGAAGGAAGGAAGGAAGGAAGAAGAGAAGACCAAATGGAAGAGATGAAGATAAGACAGAAGAAAGGAGGGGATGAGAGTAGAGAGTTGAAAAGGGGAGGGTGAAGAATATGAAAAAGGGAAAGTGTACTGCTGGGAGAGAGAATGAAGGTGATGGGAGGAGGAGAGATTTATACTGTTGCTCCAGACCTGACCTTTGTGGGGTTTGTGATCACGGGGAGATAGCGTTATCGTTCTCTGAGTTGTTCGACCCAATTCCTGGAAGAGATTGGGATACTGGAATTCTTATAAGTAATCACTCAAACTGTAGGGCGAGCTTGATTGCTGAAAAATGCATGTCCACATGTGTTTCCCCAAAAAACGATTGAGTCTGTGTGTGTGTGACTGTGAGTGTGTAACTGTGTGACTGTGTGACTGTGTGACTGTATATGTAACTGTAGCATGTACTTTTGAATGACTGAATCAAAATCAGATTTCAAAATATGTCATCATCTCTTCTCCTGTCTCTGACAACTAGCCCAGTCCCCAGACACACACACACACAGTGATGTACACACACACACACCCACACACTGTTTTCTATCCTCGTGGGGGCCTAAAATGTATTTCAACTCAAAACCCTAACATTAACCCTAACCCTAACCCTATTTTCCCTAACCCCTAACCCTAACCCTTACCCTAACATTAACCCTAACCCTAACCTTAACCCCTAAACCTAACCCTAAACTTAACCCTAACACCAAACCCTAAACCTAAACCCTAAGCTTAAAATAGCCTTTGTCCTCGTGGGGACTTTTGGGGATTTCAGGTCCCCACGAGGACAGAAGAACAAGACCATACACACATGCCAACATTCAGATCTCATTTCATCTCTCTCTCCGGGCCATCAGCACATATGCTGTCAATAATCACCTAGAACATTGCTGTCACACACACACACACACACACATACACAGTAACCCAGCAGATCTGATTGCTGACACTGACAGAGGACCCCCTGCTGCAAGGCTGTCCATCTGACTGCCTGATCAGAAACATTCAGACAGATCCTGGGGTCCTGGCAGCGGGAGCTCTGTCACAGGGTATTGGCAGTGGACTGACTGGAGATCCGCTATGACATTGAGGATAACATTGGCATGAATAGGATGTTTTGGTCTCCGTATCACATTGGGATTGTGCTAAAAAAAGACTGAAAAGTCATTTAGAGGGCAGAGAGTTCCATAAGGATCTACATTCTACAGGGTTCTCTCTCTGCTAGTTCTAAGCAGAGACATTAATTCAGTACAGTACATTGCAGCGGTCAGCAAACTTGGTGTGAAATTTTGAATTTTGATGGTTGCTATGGTGGCACTAAAAGGTTTTGAGACTACATTAGTTAGAATGCAAATAACAGTTCACTACTTTTGACCATGGCCCATAGGGCCCATTTGGGACTCAGACAATGTGGTAAGGAGTTAGGGCAGAATAGGTGCAAGTGGAGCCATAGCCGGGATGCTAAACTCACCATTTATGGCCCTCTGTCTGATATTAGTGAGCTCCAGTCCAGTCTCCCACACAGCTAGCTTCCATCACGTCTACCTATGTCAACCATTACATCACAGTCATACTGTGTTTACAAACCTCTTCATACAATAGGGGAATGAGTTGGTTTGAGTTGGTTTTGACTAAAGCCAATCCTCTCACAGAGTGTGATTGAACGCTACAGAGACAAATAAACTTGAAGATTGCGTTTGGCTATACAAATCAGTGCCGTCGAATGATTCAATCTCACAGTTTATTATGGTAGGCCAACCATGCATGACCAAGCTAGGAGCACGAACAGACCCAGGGAAAACCCCAATATTCAGTTTCCCCGGTTTTCCCTCTCGCTTATTCTCTCTCTCTCTCTCTCTCTCTCTCTCTCTCTCTCTCTCTCTCTCTCTCTCTCTCTCTCTCTCTCTCTCTCTCTCTCTCTCTCTCTCTCTCTCTCTCTCTCTCTCTCTCTCTCTTTCTTCTCTCTAGAGGTCTGTCTCCATCCTACTCTCTCACTCACCAACAGCTCACTTTGATCCATTCCATATTTCTCAGCACAAGAGATGACCCAGAATCGTTTGCACTCCCTATCCTAGGTCCCAGCTGTGACTAGGTTGTCATTGAAATATTTGGTGGTGTCTGGGGGTGGGGAGGAGGTGATGAGGGACGATTGAGAGGAGGGTGTATATGGGGGCAGGGGCGGGGCTGATGGGTAGGTAGTTGGTGTCGGAATCAGACGCCATAATTCCCAACAGACTCGTTAAAACACTCACATTCTCCACTAATTGGCTAGTTGGTCCTCGACACTGAGTCACATGCCAGAGAGGAGGTCTGACTGGTAACCCCGAGAGACTGAGAGAGAGAGAGAGAGAGAGAGAGAGAGAGAGAGAGAGAGAGAGAGAGAGAGAGAGAGAGAGAGAGAGAGAGAGAGAGAGAGAGAGAGAGAGAGAGAGAGAGAGAGAGAGAGAGAGAGAGAGATGATAAATATTCCCAGTCTTAAAGCCTGAATGAGAAAATGAAGTTAATGAGATTTCTGTAATATCAACATGGCTCCCATCATTGCTGAGGCCTGATGGGTAGAGCTGTCTCTCAGCACAGAGAGGGACATTGGCTATGTGTGAGGATGTATTCTATTTCTCATATTCAAAACATTACATTAATGGTATCTCACTCACACACAACTATTTATTTCTCTCTCTCTGTCTTTCTCTGTGCCTTTATCTCACTTCTCTTTCTCTTGCCTTTCTTTCTTTCTTTCTTTCTTTCTTTCTTTCTTTCTTTCTTTCTTTCTTTGTGCACTACTTGCTCTTCTTTCCGTCTCAGTTTTCCTGTGAGGTTTATAGATAACAGTAGTGTGACCTGTGAGTTCAGAGAGGACAGGAGAGATCCCTGGTCACAGTTTATAGACTGTCAGAGAGGACAGGAGAGATCCCTGGTCACAGTTTATAGACTGTCAGAGAGGACAGGAGAGATCCCTGGTCACAGTTTATAGACTGTCAGAGAGGACAGGAGAGATCCCTGGTCACAGTTTATAGACTCTCAGAGAGGACAGGAGAGATCCCTGGTCACAGTTTATAGACTGTCAGAGAGGACAGGGGAGATCCCTGGTCACAGTTTATAGACTGTCAGAGAGGACAGGTAAGATCCCTGGTCACAGTCTATAGACTATCAGAGAGGACAGGAGATATCCCTGGTCACAGTTTATAGACTGTCAGAGAGGACAGGAGAGATCCCTGGTCACAGTTTATAGACTGTCAGAGAGGACAGGAGAGATCCCTGGTCACAGTTTATAGACTGTCAGAGAGGACAGGAGAGATCCCTGGTCACAGTTTATAGACTGTCAGAGAGGACAGGAGAGATCCCTGGTCACAGTTTATAGACTGTCAGAGAGGACAGGAGAGATCCCTGGTCACAGTTTATAGACTGTCAGAGAGGACAGGAGAGATCCCTGGTCACAGTTTATAGACTGTCAGAGAAGACAGGAGAGGTCCCTGGTCACAGTTTATAGACCGTCAGAGAGGACAGGAGAGATCCCTGGTCACAGTTTATAGACCGTCAGAGAGGACAGGAGAGATCCCTGGTCACAGTTTATAGACCGTCAGAGAGGACAGGAGAGATCCCTGGTCACAGTTTATAGACTGTCAGAGAGGACAGGAGAGATCCCTGGTCACAGTTTATAGACTGTCAGAGAGGACAGGAAAGATCCCTGGTCACAGTTTATAGACTGTCAGAGAAGACAGGAGAGATCCCTGGTCACAGTTTATAGACTGTCAGAGAGGACAGGAGAGATCCCTGGTCACAGTTTATAGACTGTCAGAGAGGACAGGAAAGATTCCTGGTCACAATTTATAGACTGTCAGAGAGGACAGGAGATATCCCTGGTCACAGTTTATAGACTGTCAGAGAGAACAGGAGAGACCCCTGGTCACAGTTTATAGACTGTCAGAGAGGACAGGAGAGATCCCTGGTCACAATTTATAGACTGTCAGAGAAGACAGGAGAGATCCCTGGTCACAGTTTATAGACTGTCAGAGAGAACAGGAGAGACCCCTGGTCACAGTTTATAGACTGTCAGAGAGGACAGGAAAGATCCCTGGTCACAGTTTATAGACTGTCAGAGAAGATAGGAGAGATCCCTGGTCACAGTTTATAGACTGTCAGAGAGGACAGGAGAGATCCCTGGTCACAGTTTATAGACTGTCAGAGAGGACAGGAAAGATTCCTGGTCACAATTTATAGACTGTCAGAGAGGACAGGAGATATCCCTGGTCACAGTTTATAGACTGTCAGAGAGAACAGGAGAGACCCCTGGTCACAGTTTATAGACTGTCAGAGAGGACAGGAGAGATCCCTGGTCACAGTTTATAGACTATCAGAGAGGACAGGAGAGATCCCTGGTCACAGTTTATAGACTGTCAGAGAGGACAGGAGAGATCCCTGGTCACAGTTTATAGACTGTCAGGGAGGACAGGAGAGATCCCTGGTCACAGTTTATAGACTGTCAGAGAGGACAGGAGAGATCCCTGGTCACAGTTTATAGACTGTCAGAGAGGACAGGAGAGATCCCTGGTCACAGTTTATAGACTCTCAGAGAGGACAGGAGAGATCCCTGGTCACAGTTTATAGACTGTCAGAGAGGACAGGAGAGATCCCTGGTCACAGTTTATAGACTCTCAGAGAGGACAGGAGAGATCCCTGGTCACAGTTTATAGACTGTCAGAGGGACAGGAGAGATCCCTGGTCACAGTTTATAGACTGTCAGAGAGGACAGGAGAGATCCCTGGTCACAGTTTATAGACTGTCAGAGAGGACAGGAGAGATCCCTGGTCACAGTTTATAGACTGTCAGAGAGGACAGGAGAGATCCCTGGTCACAGTTTATAGACTGTCAGAGAGGACAGGTGAGATCCCTGGTCACAGTTTATAGACTCTCAGAGAGGACAGGAGAGATCCCTGGTCACAGTTTATAGACTTTCAGAGAGGACAGGAGAGATCCCTGGTCACAGTTTATAGACTGTCAGAGAGGACAGGAGAGATCCCTGGTCACAGTTTATAGACTGTCAGAGAGGACAGGAGAGATCCCTGGTCACAGTTTATAGACTGTCAGAGAGGACAGGTGAGATCCCTGGTCACAGTTTATAGACTCTCAGAGAGGACAGGAGAGATCCCTGGTCACAGTTTATAGACTGTGAGAGAGACAGGAGAGATCCCTCGTCATAGTTTATAGACTGTCAAAATGGACAGGAGAGATGCATGGTCACAGTTTATAGACTGTCAGAGAGGACAGGAGAGATGCATGGTCACAGTTTATAGACTGTCAGAGAGGACAGGAGAGATGCATGGTCACAGTTTATAGATTGTCAGAGAGGGCAGGAGAGATCCCTGGTCGCAAACGCACACGCATGCACACACACACACACGCACACACACAGACACACACACTACTGAAGCTGATGGATGACAACTTCAGCTGACCTTTTTCGTCTTTAGACACACAACTCACGTGCAGAGAGAGAGACAGGGAGATTAGACCTACCAGCTCTCACAGTCTCACGTCAGAATTAGAGGTTCATCCATGTTTCTCAAACGTCAAATTTTGAAGTGTTTAAGGTTAGGTTTAGGCATTAACTCTGAATTTTTAGGGTTAGGGTTAAGTTCAAGCATAAACTCCAAATGTAAGGTTATGCATTAATTCTGATTGGTTAAGGTAATGGTTAAGGTTTGGGATAGGCATAAAATAAAAATATTAAAAACAACTTTCTATTACTGGATTCAAACATACAACCTTTGGAGTCAGAGGCAGATACTTACGTCAGAGAAAGATACTTACGCCCATCCGTCATCCCCGTCCACAACGCCCTAGCAAAGCCAAAACTTCCTTGAAGGTACAGCGATCAATGTTGCCCCTAGTGGCCAGTTTCCACGTCATCTCCCGACGTCCTCAGACATGGATGGACGTCGAATACTGACTTGTATCACAGGTGACCTGGCTGGATTAGACACACAACTCAGGTCCAGAGAGAGAGACAGGGAGATTAGACCAGGCTGATCACTAGACGTTTAAAAAGGTATTGAGAACGTCAATATATGCCTTCCTTGGCGCTTACAATTATTGCCCAGCACTGGCACAAATTCATGATGCTCGGAGGAAAAAACGCGCTGCTCAGACCAAAGCATGCTACTCTAACCACTGCACCACGGCAGTTCACAATGCCCTAGCAAGCCGGGAGAACTTGATGATACTTGATGTTTTAAGCCTTCCCTAAACCATAGCCCTAACCCTAACCACTCGGAATGAATACCTAAAGTTAACCCTTTGAGTGGTTTCTGTTTTAACCCTGTAACCATGCGGAATTAACCCTGTAAACACGCAGAATTAATGTGTAAGAAATAGAACATCGTCCATAATACGTTGAATTTCGAAGTGAAACTATCAGATCTTGTTGTATTAGACACACAACTCAGGTGCAGAGAGAGAGACAGGGAGATAGACAGAGATGTAGAGACAGAGAATGTGTGTGTCTCTTTATGTGTGTATGTGTGTATTTGTGTGTAAGTGTGCGTGTTTGTGTGAGTGTGTGTGTGTGCGTGCATGCATTCATGTGTGCAGGCTCTGCTGATTAGAGGATGTTTGATGAGGGGCAGTGTTTCTCGGTGCCTCTCCCTTTCCCCGTCAGCCCTCGCCCACCCAGCAGGCATCATAGGTAGCTGCGGTTGACGCGTCAGAAGCACTAAGTGTCCACCCGCTAACATACACACAAACACACTCTTTCCCCTAACGTCCCACCCGTCAGGGTGTCCTGACAACAGAGGACTGACAAAAACAAGCATGCCCAGCAGTCTCCACTTTAACAAGGACCAGCTGAGGGCCTGGGTGTGTGTGTGTGTGTGTGTGTGTGTGTGTGTGTGTGTGTGTGTGTGTGTGTGTGTGTGTGTGTGTGTGTGTGTGTGTGTGTGTGTGTGTGTGTGTGTGTGTGTGTGTGTGTGTGTGTGTGTGTGTGTGTGTGTGTGTGTGTGTGTGTGAGAGAGAGGGTTGGTGATACAGAGCAGCCTGTGTGTGTCTGCCTCTTCATTTCCTGTTCCTGTGAGAGATAGTTTCCTCTCCAGAAACATGGCAGCTCACCATGGGTGTGTGTCTGCGTGTGCATGAGTATTAGGGTTCCTTATACAAAGACAGGGGTGGGGCTGAGTAGAATCAATCGCACTTGTTAGTGATTGAGCCCCCCTTGAAACCTCCTCCCCCTTCCCTCCTCCTTCCATCCCTCCATCCCCCAGCCCTCCTCAGCTGTGAGTGATTAAAGCCAGAGGGGGGCGAGCTAGGGCTGTGCGAGAGGCGGGGTAGAGGGAGGGAGTGAGGTGGGGACGGGGTACTCACTCAACTCACGGAGTAATGACTTCCAGACCTCTGGTTCCCTCCAGTTCCCCTGTAGTTCCCCGGCTCTGTGATGGGACGGTAATTAGGAGTGACGGCTGGGCATTCAGGACAGCGTAAACCCAGCCCTGGTCCTGTCAGACAGACACATGGACAGCCCCTCACTGAAGGACTCCCACAGCTGGCCCCTGTACCAGCACTGTGACAGCAGCTAGCCAGACACACCGTGAATTCACTAAAGTTAATAGAATGGTAGGGAAAAAGCATGAAAGAAAGAAGGAAAGAAATAAAAAATAAAGAAATAAAGAAAGAAAGAAAGAAAGAAAGAAAGAAAGAAAGAAAGAAAGAAAGAAAGAAAGAAAGAAAGAAAGAAAGAAAGAAAGAAAGAAAGAAAGAAAGAAAGAAAGAAAGACAAAGACAAAGAACGACAGACAGACAGACAGAGGGACAGACAGAGGGAGGGAGAGAACCTTTTGTTTGTGTGTGTAGAAATGTCTCGCTGGGTGCTGGTGGAAGGAGACCATCACGTTTGTTTAACTGAATAACTCATAGGCAAACGATCAGTATTATTTTAGTGTGTGTGTGTGTGTGTGTGTGTGCATGTGTATTTAGTATTTCGTATTTTTGCCAAAGCAGCAGCTAATCTTCCTGGGGTGCAAACAGGGTTAAAACAGCCTACATCATCAATAACACAATACATCATACAGGGTGTTCACCCATAAAACTATTATTTAATTAAATGTTTATGACAATATGTTCATTGCATCAGAAAAACAATAGTCCAAACCATATGGCTCTATCATATATGGTTCAAAAGTTACAGACCATTTACTCTGAGAATTCAGCATGATTAGAGTAAATGGAATGTAATTACCGTCAAAAGTGGTCGCTGCTCAATAGCTCTGTCACTGCTCCATGGGCAGAACGCCGCTAACTTCTAACGTCAAGCTAGCTAGTGGCTGCAGGTTTGTGTGTGATAACATGGACTTTTCTAAATGAAATCCAGAATACAAAAAAAAAATTGTATATGAATTTACAAAGCTAACAGACTGAATTTCAATATCTACCCACCCGAAAGAAAATCTGTTCCAGTTTTCATGGTGTATTTCTGAGTCTTCCCCTTAAAATCGCCATAGAAACAGCCCCTCTCAACATTGATTGACCGGGTTAGAGGAATAGAAAGCCACAGTTCTGAATATGAAAATTAAGAGGGTATCATGTTGATTTTGATTGGTCCAAAGTGTCAAAACACCTCCTAATGTTACCACCTCCCTACGCCGAAATATGGAAGACATACAACCAAGAGCTGAGCGGTCTAAACTAGCAACGGTCACAACAAACTAACGTTCTTATTTAATCAACACTGTTAATTAAAAGCATATTAAGGTTGTAATATTGTAGAGAACAATCTAATGCTTAATTGTATGTGAATCCTAATGACATAGGCTAAAGAAAACTAGCTTTAGACATTCATTTAGTAGCAGTTACTTGAATTTACCCGCATTTCACTACATTCTAGAGCAGTGAGTGAACGCCCTACATCATACAAGACATTTTTGCACCATTTTTACAAATGTACAATATAAATACAATGTGTATGTGTAGAGTGTGTGTTAGAGTGTGTGTGCGAATGCGTGTGTGTGTGTGTCTCTTCACAGTCTGTGTTGTGCCGTGAGGTGTTGTTTAATTGCTCACTTGAGTTACTTGATGTGGAAGAGAGTTCCATGTAGTCATGGCTCTATATAGTACTGTGTGTTTTCCCATAGTCTGTTCTGGACTTGGGGACTGTGAAGAGACCCCTGGTGGCATGTCTTGTGGGGTATGTATGGGTGTCTGAGCTGTGTGTTAGCTGTTTGAACAGACAGTTCAGTGCTTTCAACACCTCTCACAAAGACAAGTGGTGATGCAGTCAATCTCTCCTCTACTTTGAGCCAGGAGAGATTGACATGCATATTATTATCTAAGGAGACCAGCTGTGATTTTCTGTCTGGGCCAACTGTAATTTGCCTATGTCCTTCTTTGCAGCACTAGACCATATAACTGGTCAGTAGTCCAGGTGGGATAAAACTGAAGCCCGTAGGACTTGTTTTGTTGATTGTGATGTCAATAAAGCAGAGCAGCGCTTTATCACGGACAGACCTCTCCCCCATCTTAGCTACCGTTGCGTCAATATATTTTGACCATGTCACTATGCAGGGTAGTCTCCTCAACTTGCTCAGTCATTATTCAATTTAATTGTGTGAAATGGTTATGATGCAGGTTGCTGACTCCAACCCAGCAGTTTCTACTGCGATTGGTTTCCATCATGCGTCTGAGGGTAAACCAATGGCAGCGCGCTCTCGTTCTCTCGTTCTCTCGTTCTCTCGTTCTCTCGTTCTCTCTCTTCTTTTCATTTTTCAATTTCACTTTCATCAACCTCTCCCTTGAGTTTTTCATTTCTCTATTTTCAGGCGATGACAGAAAGTGTGTGAAGTGTGAAATTAGAAATAGTGTGTGTAGCACACACCACACACCACACACACCACACACA
>NC_059208.1:50391084-50571084 GCF_020615455.1 Coregonus clupeaformis | reverse complement strand
GAGATAGGGCTAAAATAAAACATGTAAAAGATGTGTCCACCACTGGTAATGAACATGCAACCTTCTGATCCAGAGTGCTGGGATTACGCCCATCCACATCACCCTAGCAAAACCCAAGCCTACTTGATGGTAATAGCGCTCACTGTTGCCTCTAGTGGCTGGATTTGAAGGTACAGTGCCTTCAGAAAGTATTCATACCCCCTGACTTATTTCACATTTTGTTGTCTGACAGCCTGAATTCAAAATTGATCAAATATTTTTTTTTTCACCCATCTACACACAATACCCCATAATGAGAAAATGAAAATTTGTTTTTTGACATTTTAGCACATTTATTGAAAATAAATACAGAAATATCTAATTTACATAAGTTTTCACACACCTAGAATCACCTTTGGCAGCAATTACAACTGTGAGTCTTTCTGGGTAAGTCTCTAAGAGCTTTGCACACCTAGATTGTGCAACATTTGCACATTATCCTTTTTTTAATTCTTCAAGCTCTGTCAAGTTGATTGTGTATCATTGCTAGTGTGGTGGCAGAATTTGGGCTGCGCTGTTGTAACTTCTCAAGGGATATGTTCTGTGTTGAACTGTGATTTTATGCCTTGCATAGACTCCTGTTATGTCTGCACCCTAACACAGGGCCATTGTGTTCTGGAACTGTTGCTTTTAGAAAATAACTGTTGTGTAACAATATGATTGTATTGTCACCTCCCACTATATAAGGGACATGGAACCATTTAGAGTTCTTCCCTGCGAAATCAGAGACAGATCTCCCTCGCAGCTGCTTGATTAATGATTTTTTTATTATACAATTAAATAGTTTCTGCCTTAATCTTTGTATCGAGTTTTCCACAACATTAGACAGACATTTTCAAGTCTTGCCATAGATTTTCAAGCCGATTTAAGTCCAAACTGTAACTAGGCAACTTACGAAACATTCAATACATTCAATGTGGTCTTGGTAAGCAACTCCAGTGTAGATTTGGCCTTGTGTTTTAGGCTATTGTCCTGCTGAAAGTTGAATTTGTCTCCCGGTGTCTGTTGGAAAGCAGACTGAGTTGCTTACTTACCTCCTCTTCCTCCTCCTCCTCCTCTTCCTCTGTCCCCCTCCTCCTTTGTCCCCCTCAACACCTCCACCTCTGTTCCCCTCCTCCTACTCCTCTGTCACCCACCCACCCATCCTCCTCCTCCACTGTTCCCGACCCCTCCTCCTCCTCCACTGTCCCCCAACCCTTCTTTCTCTCTCTCAGGTGCTACATGTCTATCGAAGTGATGTGACATGGTTATGGTTTAACTGTACCTCTGTTTACTGCCCTGTCTCCGTAATGGCTGAGCAGTTGCAGGGGTTGAGTGGTTGGTGGATTGCTTTCTGTGCGACTGTGGTAGTGTTGAGTCATAATGGCTGACAGACTGCAGTGGGTGCTGAGAGGTTCAGGCCCATGGGCAGATGTTAAACACACTGTGTGAGTGAGAGGAGACAGAGTAAGAGACACAGTTACTGCCAAACCATAACCACACTGACAGAGACACACAGCATCTGGCCGAGAGAGGAAGAGAGGGAAGGAGAGAGAGGAGGAAGGAGAGAGAGGAGGAAGGAGAGAAGGACACATATTTTGCTCTTACCAGAGCGCCTGAACTGAATCAGGCCTCGCTGAAAGAGGGATAAAGAGAGAGGGGAAAGGAGGAAGAAAAAACTGAAGGAGGTATATTGTAAGATTCAGTTGACACTTCTTTGAACAGCACCTGCAAAACTGCAAATTCAAAAATAAAATTGGCAAATCAAAATCGATAAACATTTGATCAAAGACACTGGATCAAATGGCGGGAATAAAACTCTATATCCTGGGAAAAGACTCTGCGTTCCACACACCAATCCCGCCGTTCCCATGGAGCTCCAAGATGTCAGGATGATGGGATTGAACGTTGGCGTTGATCCGTGCCGGGCCGGAGTGACACGTGTGTTGGCCCATGAGCTACTCCGCGGAGACCCTCTTTCTCTCCGTCATTCCTCTTTCATTCTTTCTTTCTTTTTTTCTCCCTCTCCTCTCGCTCCTCTTGTTCCTCCCACGGTTTATTATTATGAGATCAATTGCTCCCATCTGCATGTCCAGCCAACGACAGACCGAGAAAAAGGGGAAATGTGAGAATGAACGAAAGGGATTGGGGAGAGGGAGAAAGAGAGAAAGAAAGAGAGAGAGAGGTGTGTGTGTGCCATGAGTGGTTTCCATCTCCAATACAAACACATCAGCCCCCTCTCCCCCCCCCCCCACCCCTCCTCTCTCCTTTCGTCAGATCAAATTAGAGGTCGTGCAGCATCATGTTTCTCTTTCTGTCAGGGATATTATAATTCGGTATGACTTCTGGACAGCTTTACGCACAATTAGGAATTCAGCGGCTATGAGCAAGAAAATCTGATTCAAATTAGTGCTGTATTACATTACTGTTTACTTTTAATCTCTCCTGCCATCTCTAACCCTCCCCAGTTCCAAAGTGAGTGTGTGTGTGTGTGTGTGTGTGTGCGTGTGCATGTGTGTGTGTGTGTGTGTGTGTGTGTATAAGTATAACAGTATCATTGTATGGATTTCTATGGATTTAATTCTATGGATTTGGGTTCAACAATGAACATTTCCCTTGACAACTGAAGCAGAACAGACTCAACTTTTTATGCTTTCAGACGCTGTTATGAATGTCTATATGAAGACAAGAGCATGCCAGAAAACACACTACAACACACGCACACACACACACACACACACAAACAAATGCAACAACTGTAGCAATCAACAGTGGATCTAAATGGTGTGTTTGATCCATCTGTCTTGGGTCAGTGACAGGGCAAGTGAATACTCACTCACAACCCACACAGGACCCCGGGCCTCTGATCTAGGATCAGATTATCACATCGTACCAATTACAGCCGCCAATTAAACATACTTAAAGCCAATTATGACCAATTAAAGTCAATTAGAACATTCAGATAATTGAGAGCTCAGAGGGATACCAGCACAGGCCGTCACTCCCCGGAAACAGTGACACTCGTCTTTTCTTTTTTAATTCACTCATTACCTCTCTCTGAATGGCCGTGAGTTGTTCTGTGGTGGATAAATAAGGTTAATGACTTAATGTCTGATAAAAATTCCAGTCAACTTCAAACCGCCTTAACAACACACTGCAAATAACAACACACTGCAAATAACAACACACTGCAAATAACAACACACTGCAAATACAACTGTGTCTGTCTGTCTGTCTGCTTGTCTGGGATAGAGGTAGCGGGATAGAGGTATAGAGAGATGGAGGGATGGCAGGATGGAGGGATAGAGAGATGGAGAGATATACAGTGCATTCGGAAAGTATTCAGACGCCTTCACTTTTTCCACATTTTGTTACTTCACAGCCTTATTCTAAAATGGATTAAATAAATAGAAAATCTCATCAATCTACACACAGTACCCCATCATGACAAAGTGAAAACAGGTTTTTAGAAATGTTTGCAAATTTATTTTTAAAAAAACACATAAATACCTTATTTACATAAGTATTCAGACCCTTTTCCATGAGACTCAAAATTGAGCTCAGGTGCATCCTGTTTCCATTGATCATCCTTGAGATGTTTCTACAACTTGATTGGAGTCCACCTATGGTACATTCAATTGATTGGGCATGATTTAGAAAGGCACACACCTGAGTGGCGCAGTGGTCTAAGGCACTGCATCGCAGTGCTAGCTGTGCCACTAGAGATCCTGGTTCGAATCCAGGCTCTGTCGTAGCCGGCCGTGACCGGGAGACCCATGGGGCGGCGCGCAATTGGCCCAGCGTCGTCCAGGGTAGGGAGGGAATGGCCGGCAGGGATGTAGCTCAGTTGATAGAGCATGGCGTTTGCAACGCCAGGGTTGTGGGTTCGATTCCCACAGGGGGTATGACATTTTTTTAATGTAAGTCGCTCTGGATAAGAGCGTCTGCTAAATGACGTAAATGTAAATGATATAAGGCCCCACGGTTGACAGTGCATGTCAGAGCAAAAACCAAGCCATTAGGTCGAAAGAATTGTCCGTAGAGCTCCAAGACAGGGTTGTGTCGAGGCACAGATCTGGGGAAGGGTACCAAAAAATGTCTGCAGCATTGAAGGTCCCCAAGAACACAGTGGCCTCCATCATTCTTAAATGGAAGAAGTTTGGAACCACCAAGACTCTTTCTAGAGCTGGCCATCCGTACAAACTGAGCAATCGGGGGAGAAGGGCCTTGGTCAGGGAGGTGACCAAAAACCCGATGGTCACTCTGACAGAGCTCTAGAGTTCCTTTGTGGAGATAGGAGAACCTTCTAGAAGGACAACCATCTCTGCAGCACTCCACCAATCAGGCCTTTATGGTAGAGTGGCGAGACGGAAGCCACTCCTCAGTAAAAGGCACATGACAGCCCGCTTGGAGTTTGACAAAAGGCACCTAAAGGACTGTCAGACCATGAGAAACAAGATTCTCTGGTCTGATGAAACCAAGATTGAACTTTCTATGGTGAAGCATGGTGGTGGCAGCATCATGCTGTGGCGATGCTTTTCAGCGGCAGGGACTGGGAGACTAGTCAGGATCGAGGGAAAGATGAATGGAGCAAAGTACAGAGAGATCCTTGATGAAAACATGCTCCAGAGCACCCAGGTCCTCAGACTGGGGCGAAGGTTCACCTTCCAACAGGACAACGACCCTAAGCACACAGCGAAGACAATGAAGGAGTGGCTTCGGGACAAGTCTCTGAATGTACTTGAGTGGCCCAGCCAGAGCCGGGACTAGAACCCGATCTCCGGAGAGACCTGAAAATAGCTGTGCTGCGACGCTCCACATCCAACCTGACAGAGCTTGAGAGGATCTGCAGAGAAGAATGGGAGAAACTCCCCAAATACAGGTGTGTCAAGCTTGTAGCGTCATACCCAAGAAGACTCGAGGCTGTAATCGCTGCCAAAGGTGCTTCAACAAAATACTGAGGTAAGGGTCTGAATACTTACGTAAATGTGATATTTCCGTTTTATATATTTTATAAATTTGCAAAAATGTATAAAAACCTGTTTTTGCTTTGTCATTATGGGGTATTGTGTGTAGATTGATGAGGGGGAAAAAACAATGTAATACATTTTAGAATAAGGCTGTAACGTTACAAAATGTGGAAAAGGTCAAGGGGTCTGAATACTTTCTTAATGCACTGTAGGTATAGAGGGATGGAGGGATGGAGGGATAGAGGGATAGATGGATGGAGGGATGGAGGTGTAGTAGGGCCTTGATGAACTGTGACCTTTGTCCTTAGTGTGGTCTGGCCCACTCGCCCAGAATGCAGCAGGAATAAAGGTCAAGGTTCACTACTTTGAGACTCCTCTCTCTTCTCTTCTCTGCCTTTCTCTCTTTCCCTAATTTACCCCATCTCTCTCTCTCTCTCTCTCTCTCTCTCTCTCTCTCTCTCTCTCTCTCTCTCTCTCTCTCTCTCTCTCTCTCTCTCTCTCTCTCTCTCTCTCTCTCTCTCTCTCTCTCTCTCTCTATCTCTCTCTCTCTTTCTCTCTCTCTTTCTCTCTCTCCCCCTCCCTCCCTCCCTCCCTCCCTTTTCAGCTTCAGAACATGAACTGACCACAACAGCAGTGTCAAATATGAGGTAGACATATAACTACCCACATTTACTTCCTACATTTCATTATTGAATTTGAATCAATCATTGACACTGAAATGTACTCTATCATTTCAAGTGCCCTATCCATGCGTTGTCTGTATGGTTCATGTTTATGCAGCAGTTCAGGCCCTCTTGTACTGTGACATTGACTCTCTGGCTAGTGTTATTGTATGGGCTAGTGTTTCTGCCTGCCAGTGAGTGGATGTTTGTGTTGGGTTGATTTGGAGTTTACAGACATATATTTCCATTGTCGAGACACTACACAGACACACCGAGATCGAGAAAAAAGGGAGGGCTTTGAAAACTAAACAGATTTTTAGTTTAAATTCAAACCGACATTCTTGAGTTCCACGGAGCCTGGCTTGTTGTCTGGTTGTCTGTCAAACCGCATGACTCCTGTCAATCCAAAGGTCAACCTCTGACCACCTTCTGTCCCACCCCCCTGTCGCCACTCAACCTTCCATCATAGATTGTTAGCTTAACCTCTTATTACAGCTATTATATTTTCCATTCCAGTGTGAGATATAAGCTTGTTAGCGTTTTGATTGGAATCAGCGCTCAGAAAGTCAGCTCTTTCATGGCTGACAGAGAAAAATGAGCTCTACGTTCAAGAAGTCGAGCCAAAATAAAGAGCAGAGTGCAGTCTTTTTGAGTTTTTCGAGATACAAGATTGAAATAATTACAACAAAATACTTGCATAAAAGCTTCCTTCTGTTTCACTTCGAACTTCAAATTTCCAAGAACTCAGATGCCGATTTTCTGTATTGGCAGGAGGATGATGGGAGTGACCACTGCAAAAATAGCAGGATTTTCAGCCACAACAGCTAAACTCAGCAAAAAAAGAAATGTCCTCTCACTGTCAACTGTGTTTATTTTCAGCAAACTTAACATGGGTAAATATTTGTATGAACATAACAAGATTCAACAACTGAGACATGAACTGAACAAGTTCCACAGACATGTGACTAACAGAAATGGAATAATGTGTCCCTGAACAAAGGGGGGGTCAAAATCAAAAGTAACAGTCACTATCTGGTGTGGCCACCAGCTGCATTAAGTACTGCAGTGCATCTCCTCCTCATGGACTGCACGAGATTTGCCAGTTCTTGCTGTGAGATGTTACCCCATTCTTCCACCAAGGCACCTGCAAGTTCCCTGACATTTCTGGGGGGAATGGCCCTAGCCCTCACCCTCCGATCCAACAGGTCCCAGACGTGCTCAATGGGATTGAGATCCGGGCTCTTCGCTGGCCATGGCAGAACACTGACATTCCTGTCTTGCAGGAAATCATGCACAGAACGAGCAGTATGGCTGGTGGCATTGTCATGCTGGAGGGTCATGTCAGGATGAGCCTGCAGGAAGGGTACCACATGAGGGAGGAGAATGTCTTCCCTGTAACGCACAGCATTGAGATTGCCTGCAATGACAACAAGCTCAGTCCGATGATGCTGTGACACACTGCACCAGACCATGACGGACCCTCCACCTCCAAATCGGTCCCGCTCCAGAGTACAGGCCTCAGTGTAACGCTAGTTCCTTTGACAATAAACGCGATTCCGACCATCACCCCTGTTGAGACAAAACCGTGACTCGTCAGTGAAGAGCACTTTTTGCCAGTCCTGTCTGGTCCAGCGATGGTGGGTTTGTGCCCATAGGCGACATTGTTGCCGGTGATGTCTGGTGAGGACCTGCCTTACAACAGGCCTACAAGCCCTCAGTCCAGCCTCTCTTAGCCTATTGCGGACAGTCTGAGCATTGATGGAGGGATTGTGCGTTCCTGGTGTAACTCGGGCAGTTGTTGTTGCCATCCTGTAACTGTCCCGCAGGTGTGATGTTTGGATGTACCGATCCTGTGCATGTGTTGTTACACATGGTCTGCCACTGCGAGGACGATCAGCTGTCCGTCCTGTCTCCCTGTAGCGCTGTCTTAGGCATCTCATAGTACGGACATTGCAATTTATTGCCCTGGCCACATCTGCAGTCCTCATGCCTCCTTGCAGCATGCATAAGGCACGTTCACGCAGATGAGCAGGGATCCTGGGCATCTTTCTTTTGGTGTTTTTCAGAGTCAGTAGAAAGGCATCTTTAGTGTCCTAGGTTTTCATAACTGTGACCTTAATTGCCTACCTTCTGTAAGCTGTTAGTGTCTTAACGACCGTTCAACAGGTGCATGTTCTTTAATTGTTTATGGTTCATTGAACAAGCATGGGAAACAGTGTTTAAACCCTTTACAATGAAGATCTGTGAAGTTATTTGGAATTTTACGAATTATCTTTGAAAGACAGGGTCCTGAAAAAGGGACGTTTCTTTTTTTGCTGAGTTTATAAGCTAATGGTTATCTAACTGTGCTAAAACCACCTAATTTGTCATCTGGAGTTACAGTAGTTTTAGAAAGCAAGATTTTTCTAAAGTGAGATGATTTATTTTGGCCATTGTTTTCACATTCATGACATCATGAAAAGCAACCTCTCCTCTACCTTCTACCGCCACCCACCCATCTCTCTCTCTCTCTCTCTCTCTCTCTCTCTCTCTCTCTCTCTCTCTCTCTCTCTCTCTCTCTCTCTCTCTCTCTCTCTCTCTCTCTCTCTCTCTCTCTCTCTCTCTCTCTCTCTCTCTCTCTCTCTCTCTCTCTCTCTCTCTCTCTCTCTCTCTCTCTCTCTCTCTCTCTCTCTCTCTCTCTCTCTCTCTCTCCCCCACCTATTTCTCTCTCTCTCTTCCCTCCTTCCCCCTCTCTCTCTCTCTGTGGTTACACAAGCATGGAGAGATTCAAAGGAAACCCCAGTATAAACACACCAACAGGACCGTAGAAGGCTGGGTACTGATTGCCCTGTTTAGATTGGGCTGGCTCTGCTTTATTTGTCTATGTCACTGAGATAAACATCACAGTACTCCTCCACAAGACAAATGAATTCACTGGAGAACACACACACACACGCAAGTAGGCTTATGCATACATATTATGCACACACACGCATGCACACACACACTTCCAAGCAGAGGCACACACACTCACACATGCATGCAAACGCATACACTCACTTGTCTCGGCCACCAGATGAAGAGACATCAATCAAAACGAGTTGCCATGGGAGTGATTGTGGTTCTGACAAAGGCCATTAAGAGTTCCTAATAAATAGAGACAGATGAGAAAGAGGGATACACAGGGAGTGAGAGAGAGAGAGAGAGAGAGAGAGAGAGAGAGAGAGAGAGAGAGAGAGAGAGAGAGAGAGAGAGAGAGAGAGAGAGAGAGAGAGAGAGAAACAGAAATAGAGAGAGAGGAGACAGAGGGATACAGAGGGAGTGAGAGAGATATATATATATATATATATATATATTGTGACGTCACGAGAGGCTACACAGCTTTCAGCGGGATTGCTCAAGTAGTGCAAGGAGACAAGGTTCAAACAAAACAAGGATTTTATTAAAGGTCTTGGGAAATTAACGAAAATATAACCAAATTCTGTTCTCTTGTGGCTCTTTAAGGGTTAACAGTTCAGGGATGTCTCTTCCACATCCAAAATCATAGTTCTCACTCGCTCAGTTAACTTTTCCCCAGCCTTACTGTAGTCCACGTTGCAGCTAGTGGCCAACCCAGCAAAAAGTCCTTCCCAATGTCTCTCCCGTAGTTCCACAGGCGAATATATCCAAAGGTGAGTATTTCCCAAAGGTAAGTATCTCCAAATCCTTATATTCCTCATGGAAGTGGACGTGCAGCACTCTTGTCCTCCAGAGAGCCCAGGTTGGAGACTGTGTCTCTTCCCTTCCCAAACCTTCAGCTCATCAGCTCCTCATTTGTTCCAGCTGCGTGGGAAGATTGGCCATAGAGGGGGTGGAGTTCCCACCATACTCAGCAGATGGAGCCATAGCTGTCTGGGTTTGCAGCCACCTCAGGGGATGTACCGTCCCTCCAGGACACAGCCTCTCGTGACATCACACATCCCCCTCCTGGGACCGACGTCTCGTAAAGGCAGCGAAGAAGGCATCACGCCGGGAGAGGGCGTCCGCATTGCCGTGGTGCTTGCCAGACTGCTCTCTCTTCAACTCCTCCAACTCTAGGACCAGGGACTCCGCCTCCTGTTGTCTCTCCTTGAGTTTCTTACTGAATGCATCAGCCTTGGTTTTAGCAGAGTTTAGCTTCTGTTGAGCAGCTTTCAGTTCCTTCTCTCTCTCTGCCTCCGCAGTTCTTCATCTTGTTCTCCAACACCTTGTACTTCTCCTCTGCCTTCTTCTGGACCTCCTTACTACTGCGCAGGGTCTCCTCACACTCCTCGATGGTCCTGCGCAGCCCTCTCCAGCTCCTCCTGTTGCTTAGTGAAGGAGCTCTGTTGGAGTTTAGCCTGGAGGATATCTAACTCTTCTGTCTTCATGTCTAACTGTTGCTTTAACAAACGATACCTCTCAGCGGTCCCCTTCAGACCAGACAGTTCTTTGTCCAGATTCTTAGCTCCGTCTCCGTGTCGGGTCTGGGCACCTGCCATCCCTATCAGAGCCCGGGCGGGAGTGAGTAACTCGAGGATTGCACCGGAGCCTTCCCAGGATGAGTCTTGCCTCTCCGTTTCCGAGGTACTCGGGTTATCCTCTCTCTGAGACTCTCTCCAGAGTGGGTAAAAGGCTGGGCAGTCTCGTCCCAATTAGGACAGGGACGGGGAGGGAATCAACCACCCCCGCCGTCGTGTGTATGGTTCCCCGTGTGCTGGTCATTGTAAGTTCAGTAATGGGGTATTCTCTGGTGTCCCCATGGACACAGGAAACTGGGAGGACTTTCCCCGGGGTCAGACACGTTGGGCCCACCAAATCCCTTACGCACCAGGGTGGCCCGGCTACCAGAATCCAGTAAGGCCTCCACATCATGGTGATTCACAGTTCCCGGGCAGGTGGGGGTTCGATCTGGGCCGCCATCTACGACTCCCAAGAGCGAGGCAAAACGGTGTGTGGGTGCTGAGCTGGAGGACTCCCGCAGTGGGCATAGGTTCATCGGCTGGTTTCCCCACACTGCCAGGAGATATGTCCCATCTCCCCCACACCGGTAACACTGTCGAAGTTCCCCTCCTGGTGTACTCTTCTTGGACCCGCCTGGTTTCTGGCTCCCCTGGAGCCGGGATAAGTCCTGACGGGGCTGGGTTCGACCTTGGGGTCCTTTGGACGGGTTCTTCCCATTTGTGGTGGGGCCGCACTCCTGGGGTCTTTTCGGGAAGCATTCAGCATCTCCGTGTGGCCTGGTACTTTTCCACAGCTTCCACGGTCAGATCAGCCGTGGTCAAGGCCTGTTGACTGATGAACCGTTTTGCCTCATAAGGCAGGGCGCGTAGGTAACGATCCACCACACGGCCTCCACCACCGCCCTGCTGTATTCCTCTGCGGATCCAGCCATTTCCTTGCGATTCGGACAAAGTTCATGCATCTGCGCCCGAGGAGGTTGGTCTGGTTGGAAGGTCCAGCCGTGAAAGCGCTGGGCCATACCAAACTTTGTGAGTCCATATCTGCTGACCATCTCAGACTTCAGGGCATCATAGTCAGTAACCTGGTCAGGGCCCAGGTCCCGGACAGCATTCAGCGATTCCCCGGTTAGAAAGGGGGGCTAACAGACCAACCCACTGTTGCTTGGGCCAGGCTTCCCTAGTGGCCGTGGCCTCAAATGCATGCAGGTATGCCTCAATGTCATCGGTAGCTCCCATCTTAGATATAAAGTCACTTGCCTTTATTGGGCGGGTATTTTGGACCACCCTCTGTCTCTGCAACTGCAATTCCTCTGCCTTCAGAAGGTTGGCTTTCTTTTGCTCCTCCAAGAGAGCCACGTTTGCTTGCATCTGGGCTTGCTGGCCAGCAACAAGGGCTTTCAATATGTCCTCCATTTCAGTCGGGCGGGAGCCTACGGCCAACTTGGAAAACTGGGTGATCAAACCTCGGTATCCTCCTCTGACATGCACTATTAACGCAGCGTGCCCGTATTCTCCACCATCTGTGACGTCACGAGAGGCTACACAGCTTTCAGCGGGATTGCTCAAGTAGTGCAAGGAGACAAGGTTCAAACAAAACAAGGATTTTATTAAAGGTCTTGGGGAAATTAACGAAAATATAACCAAATTCTGTTCTCTTGTGGCTCTTTAAGGGTTAACAGTTCAGGGATGTCTCTTCCACATCCAAAATCATAGTTCTCACTCGCTCAGTTAACTTTTCCCCAGCCTTACTGTAGTCCACGTTGCAGCTAGTGGCCAACCCAGCAAAAAGTCCTTCCCAATGTCTCCGTAGTTCCACAGGCGAATATATCCAAAGGTGAGTATTTCCCAAAGGTAAGTATCTCCAAATCCTTATATTCTCATGGAAGTGGAGCAGCACTCTTGTCCTCCAGAGAAAGCCCAGGTTGAGACTGTGTCTCTTCTCCCAAACCTTCAGCTCATCAGCTCCTCATTTGTTCCAGCTGCGTGGAAGATTAGCCATAGAGGGGTGGAGTTCCCGACCATACCAGCAGATGGAGCCACAGCTGTCTGGGTTTGCAGCCACCTCAGGGGATGTACCGTCCCTCCAGGACACAGCCTCTCGTGACATCACAAATATAGAGAGAGAGAGAGAGAGAGAGAGAGAGGGAGGGGGAGAGAGAGAGAGAGAGAGAGAGAGAAAGAGAGAGAGAGAGAGAGAGAGAGGAGGGGGGGAGAGAGAGAGAGAGAGAGAGAGAGAGAGAGAGGAGACAGGGGGATACAGAGGGAGTGAGAGAGAGAGAGAGAGAGAGAGAGAGAGAGAGAGAGAGAGAGAGAGAGAGAGAGAGAGAGAGAGAGAGAGAGACAGAGAGAAAGATGAGAAAGAGGGATACACAGGGAGAGAGAGACAATTGCCGACAGTGACATACAGTGAGGGAAAAAAGTATTTGATCCCCTGCTGATTTTGTACGTTTGCCCACTGACAAAGACATGATCAGTCTATAATTGTAATGGTAGGTTTATTTGAACAGTGAGAGACAGAATAACAACAAAAACATTCAGAAAAACGCATGTCAAAAATGTTATAAATTGATTTGCATTTTAATGAGGGAAATAAGTATTTGACCCCTCTGCAAAACATACTTAGTACTTGGTGGCAAAACCCTTGTTGGCAATCACAGAGGTCAGATGTTTCTTGTACATTTACATTACATTTTAGTCATTTAGCAGACGCTCTTATCCAGAGCGACTTACAGTTAGTGAATACATTTTTTTTTTAACTGGCCCCCCGTGGGAATTGAACCCACAACCCTGGCGTTGCAAACGCCATGCTCTATCAACTGAGCTACAGTTACCTGCCGGCCATTCCCTCCCCTACCCTGGACGACGCTGGGCCAATTGTGCGCCGCCCATGAGTAGTTGGCCACCAGGTTTGCACACATCTCAGGAGGGATTTTGTTCCACTCCTCTTTGCAGATCTTCTCCAAGTCATTAAGGTTTCGAGGCTGACGTTTGCAACTCGAACCTTTCAGCTCCCTCCACAGATTTTCTATGGGATTAAGGTCTGGAGACTGGCTAGG
Organism: Coregonus clupeaformis; assembly: GCF_020615455.1. Classification (NCBI taxonomy): domain Eukaryota; kingdom Metazoa; phylum Chordata; class Actinopteri; order Salmoniformes; family Salmonidae; genus Coregonus; species Coregonus clupeaformis. Next base: position 50,557,939 of record NC_059208.1, on the reverse strand, counting down.
CCACTCCAGGACCTTAATGTGTTTCTTCTTGAGCCACTCCTTTGTTGCCTTGGCCGTGTGTTTTGGGTCATTGTCATGCTGGAATACCCATCCACGACCCATTTTCAATGCCCTGGCTGAGGGAAGGAGGTTCTCACCCAAGATTTGATGGTACATGGCCCCGTCCATCGTCCCTTTGATGCGGTGAAGTTGTCCTGTCCCCTTAGCAGAAAAACACCCCCAAAGCATAATGTTTCCACCTCCATGTTTGACGGTGGGGATGGTGTTCTTGGGGTCATAGGCAGCTTTCCTCCTCCTCCAAACACGGCGAGTTGAGTTGATGCCAAAGAGATCGATTTTGGTGTCATCTGACCACAACACTTGCACCCAGTTCTCCTCTGAATCATTCAGATGTTCATTGGCAAACTTCAGACGGCCCTGTATATGTGCTTTCTTGAGCAGGGGGACCTTGCGGCCGCTGCATGATTTCAGTCCTTCACGGCGTAGTGTGTTACCAATTGTTTTTGTGGTGACTATGGTCCCAGCTGCCTTGAGATCATTGACAAGATCCTCCTGTGTAGTTCTGGGCTGATTCCTCACCGTTCTCATGATCATTGCAACTCCACGAGGTGAGGTCTTGCATGGAGCCCCAGGCCGAGGGAGATTGACAGTTATTTTGTGTTTCTTCCATTTGCGAATAATCGCACCAACTGTTGTCACCTTCTCACCAAGCTGCTTGGCGATGGTCTTGTAGCCCATTCCAGCCTTGTGTAGGTCTACAATCTTGTCCCTGACATCCTTGGAGATCTCTTTGGTCTTGGCCATGGTGGAGAGTTTGGAATCTGATTGATTGATTGCTTCTGTGGACAGGTGTCTTTTATACAGGTAACAAACTGAGATTAGGAGCACTCCCTTTAAGAGTGTGCTCCTAATCTCAGCTCGTTACCTGTATAAAAGAGACCTGGGAGCCAGAAATCTTTCTGATTGAGTGGGGGTCAAATACTTATTTCCCTCATTAAAATGTTTTTTTTTTGGTTGTTCTGTGTCTCACTGTTCAAATAAACCTACCATTAAAATTATAGACTGATCATTTCTTTGTCAGTGGGCAAACGTACAAAATCAGCAGGGGATCAAATACTTTTTTCCCTCACTGTACATTTAATGAGAGAAATAGAGTGACTTAAAGAGTGAGACAAAGACAGATTGAAAGAGAGTGATGGACAAATGAGACAGTGTAACAGATAATCAGAGTATGATAGACAGAGAGATAAAGATGGAGAGAGAGAGAAAGAGACAGAGTTTTCCAGTGTGGAGGAGAGAAAGATGGTCAAAGGGGGGAGAGAGAGTTGGAGAGAGACTGACAGAGTGGAGTAGAAAAGAGAGAGAGAAACACACACACATACACTCTCTCTCTCTCTCTCTCACACACACACACACACACACACACACACACACACACACACACACACACACACACACACACACACACACACACACACACACACACACACACACACACACACAGCTCTGAAGGATGCTACCCCTGTAGCTTAGCCAACCCCAGCCTAATAACACACAGTGGAGTCTGTGTTGGTTTCCAACTCCCTGCGGTTTTTATGTTTTTGAATACTACTTGGTTTAACCCACTTCTTGTACAATTTTAACTAAGAGGCATAGGAGAGGTAAAGTCACGTTGCCTCACAAGGCTCTATGATACACTGAAACAGGTGTGAAACAGGGAAGGGACTCAGGGGGTATGCTAATTTGGTATAGAGCAGACCTAACTCACTCTATTAAATTAATCAAAACAGGAACATTTTACATTTGGCTAGAAATTCAAAAGGAAATTATCTCAATAGAGAAAAATGTCCTCCTGTGTGCTACCTATATCCCCGCACTAGAATCCCCATACTTTAATGAAGACAGCTTCTCCATCCTGGAGGGGGAAATCAATCATTTCCAGACCCAGGGACATGTACTAGTCTGTGCAAACTAAATGCCAGAACTGGACAAGAACCTGACACCCTCAGCACACAGGGGGACAAACACCTACCTGGAGGTGACAGCATTCCCTCCCCCATATGCCCCCCTAGGTACAACTACGACAACATAACCAACAAAACGGGTCACAACTCCTGCAGCTCTGTCGCATGCTGGGTATGTACATAGTCAATGGTAGGCTTCAAGGGGACTCCTATGGTAGGTACACCTATAGCTCATCTCTTGGCAGTAGTACTGTAGACTACTTTATCACTGACCTCAACCTAGAGTCTCTCAGAGCGTTCACAGTCAGCCCACTGACACCCCTATCAGACCACAGCAAAATCACAATCTACTTGAACAGAGCAATACTCAATCATGAGGCATCAAAGCCAAAGGAACTGAATAATATTAAGAAATGCTATAGATGGAAGGAAAGTAGTGTGGAAACTTACCAAAAAACAATTAGGCAACAATGTATTCAATCCCTTTTAGACAACTTCCTGGACAAAACGTTCCACTGTAATAGTGAAGGTGTAAACTTGGCAGTAGAAAACCTAAACAATATATTTGACCTCTCAGCTTCCCTATCAAATCTAAAAAATCTCTAACAGAAAACTGAAGAAAAGTAACAACAGTGACAAATGGTTTGATGAAGAATGCAAAAACCTAAGAAAGAAATTGAGAAACCTATCCAACCGACAACATAGAGACTCAGAAAACCTGAGCCTACACCTTCACTATGGTGAATCACTAAAACAATACAGAAATACACTACGGAAAAAGAAGGAACAGCATGTCAGAAATCAGCTCAATGTAATTGAAGAATCCATAGACTCTAACCACTTCTGGGAAAATTGGAAAACACTAAACAAACAACAACACGAAGAGCTATCTATCCAAAATGGAGATGTATGGGTAAACCACTTCTCCAATCTTTTTGGACCTATAACAAAGAACAAACAGCTAAAAAATATACATGATCAAATGCAAATCTTAGAATCAACTATTAAAGACTACCAGAACCCACTGGATTCTCCAATTACATTCAATGAACTACAGGACAAAATACAAACCCTCCAACCCAAAAAGGCCTGTAGTGATGATGGTATCCTCAATGAAATGATAAAATATACAGACCACAAATTCCAATTGGCTATACTTAAACTCTTTAACATCCTCCTTAGCTCTGGCACCTTCCCCAATATTTGGAACCAAGGACTGATCATCCCAATCCACAAAAGTGGAGACAAATTTGACCCAAATAACTACCGTGGGATATGCGTCAACAGCAACCTTGAGAAAATCCTCTGCATTATCGTTAACAGCAGACTAGTTCATTTCCTCAGTGAAATCAATGTACTGAGCAAATGTAAAATTGGCTTTTTACCAAATTACCGTACAACAGACCACGTATTCACCCTGCACACCCTAATTGACAAACAAACAAACCAAAACAAAGGCAAAGGCAAAGCCTTCTCATGCTTTGTTCATTTCAAAAAAGCTTTTGACTAAATTTGGCATGAGGGTCTGCAATACAAATTGATGGAAAGTGGGGTTGGGGGAAAGACATACGACATTATAAAATCCATATACACAAACAGCAAGTGTGCGTTTAAAATTGGCAAAAGACACATTTCTTTCCACAGGGCCGTGGGGTGAGACAGGGATGCAGTTTAAGCCCCACCCTCTTCAACATATATATCAACGAATTGGCGAGGGCACTAGAACAGTCTGCAGCACCCGGCCTCACCCTACTAGAATCTGATGTCAAATGTCTACTGTTTGGTGATGATCTGGTGCTTCTGTCACCAACCAAGGAGGGCCTACAGCAGCACCTAGATCTTCTGCACAGATTCTGTCAGACCTGGGCCCTGACAGTAAATCTCAGTAAGACAAAAATAATGGTGTTCCAAAAAAGGTCCAGTTGCCAGCACCACAAATACAAATTCCATCTAGACACCGTTGCCCTAGAGCACACAAAAAACTATACATACCTCGGCCTAAACATCAGCGCCACAGGTCACTTCCACAAAGCTGTGAACAATCTGAGAGACAAGGCAAGAAGGGCCTTCTGGCTAAAAATACTTGAATCAGTTATAGAACCCATTGCCCTTTATGGTTGTGAGGTCTGGGGTCCGCTCACCAACCAAGAATTCACAAAATGGGATGAACACCAAATTGAGACACTGCATGCAGAATTCTGCAAACATATCCTCAGTGTGCATAGAAAAACACCAAATAATGCATGCAGAGCAGAATTAGGCCAATACCCCCTAATTATCAAAATCCAGAAAAGAGCCGTTAAATTCTATAACCACTTAAAAGGAAGCGATTCCCAAACCTTCCATAACAAAGCCATCACCTACAGAGAGATGAACTTGGAGAAGAAGCTGGTCCTTGGGCTCTGTTCACAAACACAAACAGACCCCACAGAGCCCCAGGACAACAACAACAACACAATTAGACCCAACCAAATCATGAGTAAACAAAAAGATAATTACTTGACACATTGGAAAGAATTAACAATAACACAGAGCAAACTAGAATACTATTTGGCCCTAAACAAAGAGTACACAGTGGCAGAATACCTGACCACTGTGACTGACCCAAACTTAAGGAAAGCTTTGACTATGTACAGACTCAGTGAGCATAGCCTTGCTATTGAGAAAGGCCGCCGTAGGCAGACCTGGCTCTCAAGAGAAGACAGGCTATGTGCACACTGCTCACAAAATGAGGTGGAAACTGAGCTGCACTTCCTAACCTCTTGCCAAATGTATGATCATATTAGAGACACATATTTCCCTCAGATTACAGAGATCCACAAAGAATTCGAAAACAAACTCAATTTTGATAAACTCCCTTATCTACTGGGTGAAATACCACAGTGTGCCATCACAGCAGCAAGATTTGTGACCTGTTGCCACAAGAAAAGGGCAACCAGTGAAGAACAAACACCATTGTAAATACAACCCATATTTATGTTTATTTATTTTCCCATTTGTACTTTAACTATTTGCACATTGTTACAACACTGTATATAGACATAATATGACATGTGAAATGTCTTTATTCTTTTGGAACTTTTGTGAGTGTAATGTTTACTGTTAATATTTTGTTTACTATCTACTTCACTTGCTTTGGCAATGTTAACATATGTTTCCAATGCCAATAAAGCCCTTAAATTGAAATTGAAGAAAGAGAGAGAGAGAGAGAGAGAGAGAGAGAGAGAGAGAGAGAGAGAGAGAGAGAGAGAGAGAGAGAGAGAGAGAGAGAGAGAGAGAGAGAGAGAGAGAGAGAGAGAGAATAGAGAAAAGAGAGAAGCCAGTGCAGAGAGAGAAATGATAGAAAGGGACAGAACTCCAGGAGAGAAAGAAGTGAGAGATGCTTAAAAAGAGAGAGCAAAGCAGAGAGAGAGATCGAGTGAGTTAAAGAGATTACTTTAAGGTTCAGAGAAGCTCTTTCTGGCCACTCACTGGCTGTCACTCAGTCCCAGTCTCCCAAGAGGAGGGACGGCGGGCCCTCATTGGTGTCATTCACCTGTCAATCAGGCTGACAGGTGAACCATAGGGCCCCATGTTGCGGCACGGAAACTGTCTGTTAGCTGCCTGGCAGCTGTGATGACATCACCCAGTGATAGGGTTTGGAACACACACACACATACAAGAACACACACACACAGGAAAACACACACAGGAACATTGAGTTTGGAACTCACCCGGCTAACCAATGTACTGCCATGGCTCCCCTATAGATCCTGTCAACACATCGTCTGGTACTGCTCATACAGTCACACAGTCACACACACACTGTGGACAGCACCCCATGACCCTGCCAACCCCCTGAATGTCCTCCCCTCCCCACTTTGCTCTCTGAGCCTGTCCAAAGCCCTCGTCTCTGGCAGGACACTCACACACACACACACACACACACAGACACAAAGCCCTTTTTACTGGCAGGTCAGACAGGACATGTGTGCAGCAGAGAGATCAAACCACGACGCGACACAGCAGCTGGACAATAAAGAAAGACAAAGAGTGAAGTCAGCTTCATATATAGTAGACTAATGTATGTTTCATTTTTAGTAGACTAATGTATGTTTCATATATAGTAGAGTAATATATGTGCCAGTTTGGATTTGACTTCACACCAATCACATCACATCAGAAGCCAAACGTCATTGACAGAAAAAAAAACTTGAATTGTTGCATCTCGTTGTGTTGTTGTCCTCCTGTGGCTAGCTAGCGTGCTAAAATTGACCCTTTCCTTTATTAGCCATGGATGGAGATAAGGATTTTAACTTGTTGTTTTACTTAATTCTCTGTACTGGCCAATGATTATAACGGCGATTCTGATCCAACAATAAATTCATACATTGTGCCTCTTGTCTGAGAGGATGGAAGTTCAATATGTAGCTAGATGTAGTAGGCTAATGTTAACTAGCTGGCTAATCATTGGCCATGAAAGGATATTAGGCTAACGAGCAAGCATTTTAGCCAGGTAGCCTAGGACAACAAAAACTAAAAGCGTGTACTGTATGACAGAGTCATAGACTGTTTCGGCAACATGAAAGTTATACATGTGTGAGTCAACATGTTTTTTATACTTACTTACGCACGCACACACACACACACACACACAGACAAACACACAGAAATCAGTACTATGGACAGTCACATGATATTTAGCTTACATTGATTGGACTAAATTGTTTTTGGAATCTTTTAGTTGTCACTGTATTAGACTTAAGCATAGGTGATTTGATGCTGTTGAAATGTTGAAGTTGAAGTGGTGCTGGTGTAACAGGGTTATATTGGTGATTCCCCTTGCCACTTTATTGTTAAGCCAATGGGTTTTTGGTTTTGTCTTGCTTTCAACTACTCAACATGGCATCTTATTGGCTGATTGACGTAGCTTGTTTACGTGGGAGGATGTTTCAGTTAGAATCGTCCCAGTGAACAAGCACCAAACCAGCGGTAAGTTGTTGGTTGCAAAGCACTGTACATCAAAAGTGATTTTTATACTCCCAAGTGATGATGTAAATGTATAACTTATATCAATTTGTTTGTAAATGTTATTCGAACATCACACATAAGATGCAGTGTTTTTTGGTGAATATTTGTTGTGCATTTTGTTGTAGAGAATTCCAGCTAATACTAGCTAGCAACTTACTGTGTCTGGTGGGGGGTTTGTATATTTTGTACAGTGCGTGAGTGCAGAGTTGGATGGTGAGCCGTGCATTGCATGACGTGCAATTTTGTGCTGTTCCTATCAGGTACATTGTTAAAGATATTATATTGTAATTGTATTATTTTGGTAACTACATGCCCCAGTGAACAAGCACCAAACCAGCGTGCGTGAGTGCAGAGTTGGATGGTGAGCTGTGCATTGCATGACGTGCAATTTTGTGCTGTTCCTATCAGAATAAAGCTCCAAGACTGGTGTTACAAGATGGAGTTCGTGTTGATGATTGATTGTACACAACGCAAGAAGAGTACTGTTACAGTGGTGCCGTGACCATTCTTCTGGATCGGATCATCCTTCGCTGGATTTCCATCTCAGAACTTCGCCGTGGTTGCCTTTGAAGAATCAGATAAAACGTTGCTGGTGCAGTTTATGGCAATATTGCATTTCGCCACAAGAGGGCGCTTACATTTTTATTAGTGTGTTGATTTCCAATTGTTAAGATGGAAGGTGTTGGGAGAGGTAGGGGTTTCCTGACATTTAATCTGTCACCTTCTGTTGGTAGGGGTTCAGCCAAAATTCCAGTTGCTTCTACACCTATGCCTAAACTGGAGGGTTTTGGGAGATTTGATGATAGTTTACCCATGGAAATGCCCAAGGATGTGTATGAAAGAGTTTTGCCAAATGCAGGGAGTGGGGAGGTCTCCATGGTTTTCATAGCAGACATAGTACAGCAGATTGGTCATTCCATTGGGGAGAACATTACCTCCTGTTTGGAGTCAAAGGCAATTGTTGGACATGTTGGTGACAATGTTATAGGAAATGCATGCAGCTCTAGGGGTATGGATGTGTCAGGCCTGAACCTGGTATTGAAGTCTGATATCAGGGAACCGGTGTACTTTCGGGGGGATGGCTCTGAAAAGTGCACAGTGCATGAGTGGGAGGATATGGTCATGGTTTACATGCGTAAGAGGGGCGTATCTGTGATGGACCAAGCAGATGAGGTTATGGGTAGGCTTATGGGAAGGGCCCGTGATGTTGTTAAAGTGGGCATACGTAGCAATCCCTCCGTTGATTTATCCAAAGGCCCGAGTCCCATCTTTGACATACTGAAACAACATTTTAGTGACTGCTTTTTCAAGCATGCCCCTCGCTGACTTTTATGCCACATTACCTCTGACTGATGAACAACCATTGGACTATTGGCTCAGACTGAACAGGGCTATGGAGGTTGCTGAAGATTGTCTAAAGAGACAGAAAAAAGGTGTTGAAGAGCCATCTCGTGAGCTCACAGTCATGTTCATCAGACATTGCCCTAACGCCGAACTGTCGGCGTTGCCTTCTCCAGCCCAGACTATTCAGGGCTCAGCTGGGCAGATGGAACGTATCCTTGCAATACTGGAGCGTGTGCTGGAGCAGAGGCCACAACAGTCTGACCGTAAGTTCCAAAAAGAGAATAGGAGCAAATTGATGTCTAATGGGCCATGTAATGTGTGCGGGGATGCTGGACATGATACTTACTTTCACTGCAGGGCCAATCACCTCTGCTTTCTTTGTCATGTAGCTGGCCACGCACGCTCTCAGTGCCCCAAGGCCGCAGCTCTGAGCACAGCTGGTGGAGTCCCTACAGTAATCACTGCTCAGCTCCCAGGAAACTAGTAGGCCTGCATGTAGAAGGGGAGAGTGTTGGGCCTTTTGTAGAGTCCCCATCAGTGAGAGCTGTTGATTTGGAGTCTGTATATAAAAGTGTTTGTGATGAAATGGAGACTGAGAAGAGTATCATAATGCAGAACACACAGATACTTTCCCCATATGATGATTTATTCTATGCCAAGGTGTTAATAGGAGGAGAAGTAGAAGTGAGAGCTATGCTTGATAGTGGGTCCATGGCTTGTACCTTGAGCTCTAGGGTCTTACCTGAACTGTTGCATGCAGGAGTGTTGAAAAGTCCATCATTGAGTCCTACAGAGTTAGTCTTGGTTGGTTGTGGTGGGTTGAAGACGAGGCCTTCGGGAGTATGTGAGCTGGAGATGGAGGTGTACGGCTGTAGAGTTGCCGTGCCTACACTGGTGGTTGAAGGCCAGAGTGATGACCTCATCTTGGGCAGCAATCTCCTAAAGCACTTGATTCGCCACCTGAAGACTCATGGAGATCTCTGGAAGAGGGTTTATACTCCTGTGTGTGATGGGGGTGAGAAGAGCAAGCTAATCAACATGATGGCTAATGTGGAGAGATGGAGAGACAGTGAAGTACCTGACAAAGTTGGAACTGTGAGACTAAAAGGGGCTGTGACTCTAGAGCCTATGCAGGAGCACTTAGTCTGGGGCAGACTACGAAACACTCAGAATCTATCAGCGGGCAGTGCTGTTCTCATTGAGCCCAGCAGTTCAAGGTCAACACCAAGGTCAATCCTGGTAGGGAGGACAGTAGCTCTATTGCGGGGGGATGGGTGGCTCCCTGTTAGAGTGATAAACCCTTCTCAGAAGACAGTGACATTGAGATGAAATGCCACTCTAGCCAATGTCTTTCCTTGCATGGCTCTAGAGGACTTTGACTGTTCGTGTGTGAATGATGATTCATCAGCAGCTTTTCAGCAGCATGTGCAGAGAACGGCTGATATACTCACTGACTGCCAAGATGACATGACACTGACTGATGACGGTTCCAGCCAACTTCACGATACTGACGGACCTGACAGTTCAAGCAGTCCTGAGGTCTTACGTGACTTAGGTTTGACTGATATTGATGTCGACTCCTGTCAAGTGTCTCCTGCTGGTAAGAAGAAACTCATCCAGCTCATAACTGAGTACCAGTCCATTTTTTCCAGGCACAAGTTGGATTGTGGAAAAGCTTCTGGATGTCTTCACCGCATTCAACTGAGTGATGAGAAACCCTTTCGGATGCCCTACCGATGCCTTTCACCAAATCATTATGAGAAGCTCAAGCAAGCATTGAATGAGATGGAAGAACGTGAAATCATAAGGAAGTCTAGTAGTGAGTTCGCCTCTCCCCTTGTCCTTGTATGGAACAAATCTGGAGACCTGAGACTCCGTTTGCTCAATGCTCGCACCATCAAGGACGCACACCCACTCCCTCACCAGGCTGATGCGCTGGCTGCTTTAGGTGGAAATGCCTTTTTCTCGACAATGGACCTTACCTCTGGCTACTACAATGTATGAGGATGACCGGAGATTCACAGCTTTTACGTCGCCATTTGGATTGTACGAATACAATCGTATGCCACAGGGGTTATGTAATAGTCCTGCAACCTTTATGAGGATGATGCTAAACATCTTTGGGGATCAGAACTTTCTTAGCCTGCTGTGTTACCTTGACGATGTCTTGGTCTATGCACCCACTGAAGATCTGGCTATACAGCGCCTGGAAATGGTTTTTGAGCGTCTCAAGGCTCACAACCTGAAGTTGGCGCCTAAAAAGTGTAACTTTCTGCAGAGGTCTGTGAAGTTTCTGGGGCATATCATTAGTGTGGATGGTGTAGCTACAGACCCTGAGAAGGTGAGGGCCATTACAGGAGTAACAGAAGCTGATCTGATGGAAGATGGCACTGACATTCCATCTCAGAAGAAATTGAGGTCATTCCTTGGGATGGTGGTGTATTATCAACAATTCATTGAAGGTTGCTCCACCATCGTAAAGCCTCTCTTTGGATTGACTACTGGACACAAGGCTCCACGCTTGAAAAAGAAGCGACGCTCACCTGTCAGGAAGTTGACGGCTGCCGACTGGACAACAGAATGCAGACAGGCCTTATTCCAGCTAAAGCAAGCCTTAATGGACCAGGTTTTGTTGGCCCACCCCAACTTCGACAAACCCTTTCTACTCTCGGTGGATGCGTCCAGCAACGGCTTAGGTGCTATGCTGTCCCAGGTGCAGGAACAGGGAGCTACAGCGAGACCTATAGCCTTCGCGAGCAAGTCCCTCAGTTATGCGCAGTCGAGGTATCCTGCGCACCGGCTCGAGTTCTTTGCCATGAAATGGGCTATCTGTGACAAGTTCCACCACTGGCTACGGGGACAGCAGTTCACGGTATGGACGGATAATAATCCCTTGACATACATTCTGACCAAAGCTTGATGCTTGTGAACAGAGATGGGTCGCCAAGCTGGCACCGTACGAGTTTGACATCAAGTACATCCCTGGAAAAATAAATGTTGTTGCAGATGCTTTGAGCAGAGAGCCCTTCGTACGACCCAGTGCACTCCATCGCCTGACAAGGGTCCCATCCCGTTGCGCACAGACAGAGTGCAAGATGTGTTTCGCTGGTCCAGCCACCCCTTTGACAAAGCCTCTGACTCCAACGAAGTGGTCATTAACTGTCAGGCTACTGTTGACCCCCCATCTGGTGCTTTATCAAGACATGAAGTTGCAGCTGTTCTTCATTCACACAGGTGCTGGGTGGGTGAAGTGGGCTCACATGCACTACTGTTGCCACAGCTTCCACAGGCTGTTATGCCATCAGAGCAGACCGATGTCGATGTTCTGCCACACGACCTACTGATGAGTAAGCAGTGTGATGACAATGTGATCAGCAGAGTGATCTTCTTTGTGGAGAGGGGGAGAAGACCTTCCCGGAGAGAGCGTGCCCATGAGAGTGTTGAGGTTTTGTGTCTTCTCAGAAGTTGGGACAAGTTGACCATGAAGATGGGTGTACTGTATCGTGTTTCGAAGAATGTGGTTACAAAGAGGACGATGTATCTGTATGTGGTTCCAGCCTCCATGAAAGCAATGGTGTTGAAGGGTGTCCATGATGAAGCTGGCCACCAGGGCCAACAGAGAACAGTCTACCTGACAAGACAGAGGTTCTTCTGGCATGGCCTGGAGAAGGAGGTAAAAGCATATGTGAAGTGCTGCAGGAGATGCGTCGTGAGCAAGACTCCTGATCCGGAAGCAAGAGCTCCTCTTGAGAGCATAATAACAGCTGAGCCTCTTGAACTAGTGTGCATAGACTTTTGGTCTGCAGAAGATTCTGTCTACCTTGTCACTCGATTGAATGCTGACAGTCACACTTTTAAGATTCAGAACAGCTCCACTGGACAGGAGAAGACGGTACATCGCAACCTGATAATGCCAGTCAACTTTCTTCCTCTTCCCCATGCTGCCGTTGATGAGGGAACAGACATGTCTGGATTAACAGAGTCTGAGGACAAGAATGACAGCTTTGTGGTCTCGGCTGCTGTCATGGACACTGCAGTGGATGATGATGCTGAGTACAGAACAAGAGTGTGGGTGTCAGAGTTGCCTTCTGAAGGAATAGGTGACACAAGCCTGGAGGGTGATGTGCGATCCTTGGAAGCTCAGGATATTCCACCTTTGGATTCTGTGGAAGATATACTGCAGCTGGAAGGTCTGCCTCCATCAGAGAGTCTTCAAGAATCTGACCATTCCTTACCTGATCAGTTACGCACTGACTGTGTTGACAGACCCACTATTGCAACAGTACACAACACTGTTACCCCTTATGCAGTTGAAGGTACTCGGGGTCGTATTAGGTCAAGGGCAGGAAGAATATTTACACCAGTGTCTAGACTGATTGAGATTATGAATCAGCAGAAAGTTAGCTCTTGAATGTTAGTATGTGAATGGTATTGACATCTTTTATTTGTTTTGTTTTTACATCATTGTGACCATGATTAGAGGTTGCAGGATGGTAATGTGACGGATATGATAAAGTCTCTTATGGTCGTTTATTTTATTACTTGGATGTTTTAAAGTCACTGAGTGTACTTAACATGTAACAGGCATGTTTACCTATGAGGGCTAAGGGGATTGATCAACCGCTTTTCACTCTAATTCTCAAGGAGAATAATCTAATGACTGGAATATTTAGTGACTGTTTTAAAGCAGGGTCTGCATCCTCGATATACACAGCTTTACCTTTTAGTTTTCTATATTAGGTAGTATAAACATATATCTAAAAAAAAAATTCTCTCTCTGAATTATTCTGTACATATGTTGAGTGTTTCTGTACCTGGTATGTTTGCACAGTGCCGTTTTGTATTTTTATAATTTTTCTTTGCAAGTGGAATTCAGTAGGGGGGAGTGTAACAGGGTTATATTGGTGATTCCCCTTGCCACTTTATTGTTAAGCCAATGGGTTTTTGGTTTTGTCTTGCCTTCACCTACTCAACATTGCATCTTATTGGCTGGTTGGCGTAGCTTGCTTACGTGGGAGGATGTTTCTGTTAGAATCGTCCCAGTGAACAAGCACCAAACCAGCGGTAAGTTGTTGGTTGCAAAGCACTGTACGTCAAAAGTGATTTTTATACTCCCAAGTGATGATGTAAATGTATAACTTATATCAATTTGTCATCACACATAAGATGCAGTGTTTTTTGGTGAATACTTGTTGTGCATTTTGTTGTAGAGAATTCCAGCTAATACTAGCTAGCAACTTACTGTGTCTGGTGGGGGGTTTGTATATTTTGTACAGTGCATGAGTGCAGAGTTGGATGGTGAGCCGTGCATTGCATGACGTGCAATTTTGTGCTGTTCCTATCAGGTACATTGTTAAAGATATTATATTGTAATTGTATTATTTTGGTAACTACATGCCCCAGTGAACAAGCACCAAACCAGCGTGCGTGAGTGCAGAGTTGGATGGTGAGCCGTGCATTGCATGACGTGCAATTTTGTGCTGTTCCTATCAGAATAAAGCTCCATGACTGGTGTTACAAGATGGAGTTCGTGTTGATGATTGATTGTACACAACACAAGAAGAGTACTGTTACAGTGGTGCCGTCAAGGCAGCTCCTGTTTTCTTTGCGACTTGCGGTAACTCTCCGGTGTTCTAAATCAATAGTTGTTTAGTAGTCCGAAAATGTCGGAAACATTAACTTGATTGACCTTGCTGTAGGTCATGTAACTGTTTGTTACATTCAATATGCTTTGTGAACTTCACCGGACAGAGGTTGCAATTCGGTTTTGTGACGAAACAAAGGTGTGGTTGAATTTGTTCTGCCACTGTGTCATCTTATTGTCTCGGCCTTAGGCCTATATATCACGGTGTCAAGGCATATGAACTAACAGGTTATAGAGCAAACAACGCAATTATCACAACACATAGGTTGTAATATGGCATTTCTTTTCTGGCATGGCTTCCCCAGTGATTTTACCCACGCAGCACTACTGGCACACATACGACAAACAGGAACACACAAGCCTACAAAGTCACACCCACAAACATGTACAGTACACAAACACCCTCACTCTCACTCTCTCGCGCTCCCACACACACACACACACACACACACACACAGAGAGACGAGAGAGAGAGAGAGAGAGAGAGAGAGAGAGAGAGAGAGAGAGAGAGAGAGAGAGAGAGAGAGAGAATAACCCACACATGGCTTCTTTAACATGGTCGGCAGGGAAACAACCTCCATCTGGTCAGAGCTAATTTAACACAGTCTGTGAAACAAATAGGAGAAACCCTGGGTGAATAATAATGATGAAGCAAGACACTGTCGACTAGAGGACAAATACATATTCTGTATGTTGATAGAGTCATCTGTTTATGTGGCTTCATTATGATTAGACAATTGAAATAACTGCAAAAAGGAAATAAGTTTGTTTGTTGGTTTTCTCATCATAAAGCCATTAAAGATCATAATCATAGTTTTACATACTGGCTTAGACAGCTTGGTGCCACGGTAGTGTTGGTGTAAACGTCTCGGTTTAGAGACGTGCACATATGCATAGACAGAATTACACACACACACACACACACACCCCAGGAGAGGCTGGTGTTAGAAGCTAAAGGAGGACAGGCTCATTGTAATGGCTGGCATGGAATAAATGGAACGGAATCAAACATGTAGTTTCCATATGATTGATGTGTTTTATACCGTTCCATTAATTCCATTCCAGCCATTACAATGAGCCCGTCCTCCTATAGCTCCTCCCACCAGCCTCCTCTGGCACACACGCATGCACACAGTCACACACACACAAACATAGTCACGCACACCAAAGTGGGGAAATGGGAGCCATTGATCCATATCGTTTTGACAGCTGTGATGACAGATGACTGTATCATCTTAGAGAGAGAGAGAGGGCCCCCTCACTTCATCAGATCACTCTCCTCCCCTCCTCTCCTCTCTCTGAGCCGAGCCACCCTGTCTCTCTCCTCACCCCTCCTCCCCTTCTCTCCTCATCCCTCTCCCCCCGTCTCTCCATATTCTCACCAGTGTTCTACTGCATCAGCTAGGGTCATAAGGGAAGTTTAGAAGGGTTTTTGGTAGAGAGAGCTTTGACTACACACCCGCACGCGCACACACACACACACACACACACACTCACACTCACACCATGATAATGGAGATAAAGTCTTGGCTGGTACACACAGAAGGGTTGAATACAACTCATACCTGCAAGATGTGCAGTTACCGTACATTCAGGAAGCAAGCAACCCTAAACACCAATCACAAATCAGCAGGCAAAGGAAGTAAGAATACCCACTACTGCAGTCTGGAGCTTGGTGGAAGGAGAGGACTGTCTGTTGTATGTCTGTGTCTGTCTGTCTGTCAGACAGTATCTGCTATAGCTCTCAATATGTTTTCATGTTGACAGCTTTGCCCATTGGCGGAAACAGCCAAGAGGACATTCTTAGAATGTAAGACAGGTTCTTAGAAAGTTGTAGATGGTTTCCAGGATATGGTTGCTTACGTTTACAGGCAGGTCAGGTCTGGCTCTCCGTGTGCCACACATAAGCACACACACACACACACACGCACACACAGCATCATTGTCATGGAGTCTGTTCAGCATCAGTCAAAGACCAATGGACCGAACCAACGGCTCCTACACTCTTAGAAAAAAAGGTGCTATCTAGAACCTAAAAGGGTTCTTTGGCTGTCCCCATAGGAGAACCCTTTGAAGAACCCTTTTTGGTTCCAGGTAGAACCTTTTTGGTTCCAGGTAGAACTCTTTTGGGTTCCATTGTAGAACCCTTTCCACAGAGGTGTATGTTTAGGGTTACCTGCGGGGTGCTTCTAAGGAAAGCAGAAGGATGGGATAATTTGTTTAAAATATGAAACTATGTCAGCATGCGGACATCATTACAACCCGCAGATCAGTTATGCTGCTCCCCAGAATTACCTCCAGACATGCTGTGGACAGGAAAGATAGGAGAGTGTGTGTGCTTGGGACCATGGGGGAGTGTGATTGAACCTCTGTGTGTGTGTGTGTGTGTGTGTGTGTGTGTGTGTGTGTGTGTGTGTGTGTGTGTGTGTGTGTGTGTGTGTGTGTGTGTGTGTGTGTGTGTGTGTGTGTGTGTGTGTGTGTGTGTGTGTGTGTGTGTGTGTGTGTGTGTGTGTGTGTGTGTGTGTGTGTGTGTTTGCGTGTGTGTGCGTGTGTGTGTAAATGTGCCTCTCTGTCCTAAATATAAGAAATCTTACCTATAAGTTGGCAATTCGAAAGTACAGTAAATCACAAACTGAACAACAGACAGCCTAGACCTAGTCTGATACAGATGCCCTGTCTTCATTTGACCCTGCTTCTAACAGCAGGGAAATAATCCTGCAGCAACAGGAAATGTGAATTATTATGTGGATTATAAATAATGGACATTTTTGTAGGGGTTGATACATTTTTCATTAGGGATAATCAAGTCTGAAATGTTCAGTGGAAATTACAAACTTTAGAAGCCTTTTAAAATGTTGAATACACCACAATTTGCATAGAAAACTCTCTGCGACAACAGAGTGATCAAATTAAGATAGCATATCTGTGTATGTTTTCTATCCACTGTTTGATATCATTCAAGTGGGTGAAGAAGTACCAAGTAAGAAGGTTCAGAGTGTACAGCTATCTCTAAATCACCCTTCTGCATTGTCCTGAAATGGCCCAAAGCTGAACGAACAGCGTAAACCATGCTGTAAACACACACACACACACACAAACACACACGCACACACACACTAAACTATGCCCTAAAATACATTCAAACAGCAGAGCTGTCTGCTTCTGAGCCAATACACTAAAACATGTAGCTTTTATAGCTATAACTGCCAGTCACAAGACCTTTAATGCAACGTTTAACAACCCCAAAATCCCCTCTCTATTCCCACTCTATTCCCCCTGTGCTCTTTTCAGAAGGACTGCATCATCATTCACAAACAAAGACGGGGCATTTTATATAGTGGTGCGTGTGTGAGTGTGTGAGTGTGTGAGTGTGTGAGTGTGTGTGTGTGTGAGGAAGTGAGAGAGAGAGAGAGAGAGAGAGAGAGAGAGAGAGAGAGAGAGAGAGAGAGAGAGAGAGTCTCTTATAGAATCCATTGCCCTTAATGGTTGTGAGGTCTGGGGTCCGCTCACCAACCAAGAATTCACAAAATGGGACAAACACCAAATTGAGACTCTGCATGCAGAATTATGCAAAAATATCCTCAGTGTACAATGTAAAACACCAAATAATGTATGTAGAGCAGAATTAGGCCGATACCCGCTAATTATCAAAATCCAGAAAAGAGCCGTTAAATTCTACAACCACCTAAAAGGAAGTGTTTCCCAAACCTTCCATAACAAAGCCATCACCTACAGAGCGATGAACCTGGAGAAGAGTCCCCTAAGCAAGCTGGTCCTGTGGATCTGTTCTCAAACACAAACAGACCTCACAGAGCCCCAGGACGGCAACACAATTAGACCCAACCAAATCACGAGAAAACAAAAATATAATTACTTGACACATTGGAAAGAATTAACAAAAAAACAGAGCAAACTAGAATGCTATTTGGCCCTAAACAGAGAGTACACAGTGGCAGAATGAACACTGTGACTGACCCAAAATTAAGGAAATCTTTGACTATGTACAGACTCAGTGAGCATAGCCTTTCTATTGAGAAAGGCCGACGTAGGCAGACCTGGCTCTCAAGAGAAGACAGGCTATGTGCACACTGCCCACAAAATGAGGTGGAAACTGAGCTGCAC
The DNA here is from genome assembly GCF_020615455.1 of Coregonus clupeaformis. Lineage (NCBI taxonomy): Eukaryota > Metazoa > Chordata > Actinopteri > Salmoniformes > Salmonidae > Coregonus > Coregonus clupeaformis. Next base: position 50,539,855 of record NC_059208.1, on the reverse strand, counting down.
TTCCTAACCTCCTGCCAAATGTATGACCATATTAGAGACACATATTTCCCTCAGATTACACAGATCCGCAAATAATTAGAAAACTAACCCAATGTTGATAAACTCCCATATCTATTTGGTGAAATACCACAGTGTGTCACGCCCTGGCTCGGGGGACTCTTAAATGTTGAGCCAGGGTGTGGAATTTCTGTTACTTTTTCTATGTTTTCGTTCTAGATCGTTTAGATCTATGTTGGCCAGGGTGGTTCCCAATCAGAGGCAGCTGTAGCTCGTTGTCTCTGATTGGGGACCATACTTAGGCAGCCTGTTTTCACTAGTTTATTGTGGGATCTTGTTCCGTAGGGTTTTGTGTATAACCTAGGACTTCACGTATCGTTTGGTTTATTGTTTTTGTTCGTGTGTGTACTTAATAAAGAATGTACGCTTATCACGCTGCGCCTTGGTCCGCTTCATCTGTCGACGATCGTGACAGAAGATCCAACCAAGAGAGGACCAAGCAGCGTGCCCAGGAGGAGAAGTTGGCGATGTCCCAGGTGGGCGAATGGTGGTCTTGGGAGGACATATTCGCGGGCAGAGGGCCATGGGCAAAAGTAAATGCCCAGGCAGGAGAGGAGAAACGGCGCCAACCGTGCCGACGACGGACACGCGAGAGGCAACCCCAAGTAATTTTTTGGGGGGGGCACACGACGTGGACGACGGGGCTGCTGGAGGCAGCTACAGGACGAATTGGCGGACTAGGAGAGGAGGCCACCAGGTTACGGGGGCTATTGGTCACGAGGGAGAAGGAGAGTGTAGAGGCACGGCGAGAGGAACTGGTTAGGCAGCAGTGGGAGCGGAGGTTTATGAGGAAACCCAGTCCCGCTCCTCGCACCAAGCAAGTGGTGTGTGTCGCCAGTCCGGTCCGGCCCGTTCCTGATTCCCGCACAAGGCCAGTGGTGTGTGTTCCCAGTCCGGCCCAACCTGTTCCTGTCCCCCGCACCAAGCCTGTGGTACGCGTCGTCAGCCCGGTCCGGCCTGTTCCTGTTCCCCGCACCAAGCCTGTGGTGCGCGTCGCCAGCCCGGTCCGGCCTGTTCCTGCTCCCCGCACCAAGCCTGTGGTGCGCGTCGTCAGCCCGGTCCGGCCTGTTCCTGCTCCCCACACCAAGCCTGTGGTGCGCGTCGCCAGCCCGGTCCGGCCTGTTCCTGCTCCCCGCACCAAGCCTGTGGTGCGCGTCGCCAGCCCGGTCCGGCCTGTTCCTGCTCCCCGCACCAAGCCTGTGGTGCGCGTCGCCAGCCCGGTCCGGCCTGTTCCTGCTTCCCGCACCAAGACAGTGGTGCGCGTCGCCAGCCTGGTCCGGCCTGTTCCTGTCCCTCGCACCAAGCCTGTGGTGCGCGTCGCCAGCCCGGTCCGGCCTGTTCCTGTCCCTCGCACCAAGCCTGTGGTGCGCGTCGCCAGCCCGGTCCGGCCTGTTCCTGTCCCTCGCACCAAGCCAGTGGTGCGCGTCGCCAGCCCGGTCCGGCCTGTTCCTGCTCCCCGCACCAAGCCAGTGGTGCGCGTCATCAGCCCGGTCCGGCCCGTTCCTGCTCCCCGCACCAAGCCAGTGGTGCGCGTCGTCAGCCCGGTCCGGCCCGTTCCTGCTCCCCGCACCAAGCCAGTGGTGCGTGTCGTCAGCCCGGTCCGGCCCGTTCCTGCTCCCCGCACAAAGCCAGTGGTGCGCGTCGTCAGCCCGGTCTGGCCCGTTCCTGCTCCCCGCACCAAGCCAGTGGTGCGCGTCGTCAGCCCGGTCCGGCCCGTTCCTGCTCCCCGCACCAAGCCAGTGGTGCGCGTCGTCAGTCCGGCACGGTCCGTGCCTGTTCCACCGGTGCCTGGTCCGGCACCGGTCAGCTGCTCCACACCGGAGCCAGAGCAATCCGCTCCACCGGTGTCCAGTCCAGCTCTGGCCAGCGGGGCCAGACCAGACCAGGGGCGCTACGGGGGGTAGACAGAGAGTGGTGGTCAAGCCCGGAGCCGGATCCGCCTCCGAGGCGGAATGCCCACCCGGCCCCTACCCCGTTGCGGGGGGGGTACTGTCACGCCCTGGCTCGGGGGACTCTTAAATGTTGAGCCAGGGTGTGGAATTTCTGTTACTTTTTCTATGTTTTTGTTCTAGATCGTTTAGATCTATGTTGGACAGGGTGGTTCCCAATCAGAGGCAGCTGTAGCTCGTTGTCTCTGATTGGGGACCATACTTAGGCAGCCTTTTGGCATGTTAGTTTCGGGGACACTGCGCCACTCGTGTCCCCGAGTGGCGCAGTGGTCTAAGGCACTGCATCGCAGTGCTAGCTGTGCCACTAGAGATCCTGGTTCGAATCCAGGCTCTGTCGTAGCCGGCCGCGACCGGGAGACCCATGGGGGCGGCACAATTGGCCAGCGTCCCAGGGTAGGGGAGGGAATGGCCGGCAGGGATGTAGCTCAGTTGGCATGGCGTTTGCAACGCCAGGGTTGTGGGTTCGATTCCCATGGGGGGCCAGTATGAAAAAATATATATAAAATAATAATGTGTGCACTCACTAACTGTAAGTCGCTCTGGATAAGAGCGTCTGCTAAATGACTAAAATGTAATGTAAATGTGGGATCTTGTTCCGAAAGGTTTGTGTTGTAACCTAGGACTTCACGTATTGTTTGTTTATTGTTTTGGTTCGTGTTGTGTACTACTAATAAAGAATGTACGCTTATCACGCTGCGCCTTGGTCCGCTTCATCTGTCGACGATCGTGACACACTGTGCCATCACAGCAGCAAGATTTGTGACCTGTTGCCACAAGAAAAGGGCAACCAGTGAAGAACAAACACCATTGTAAATACAACCCATATTTATGTTTATTTATTTTCCCATTTGTACTTTAACTATTTGCACATTGTTACAACACTGTATATAGACATAATATGACATGTGAAATGTCTTTATTCTTTTGGAACTTTTGTGAGTGTAATGTTTACTGTTAATTTTTATTGTTTATTTCACTTTTGTTTATTATCTACTTCACTTGCTTTGGCAATGTTAACAAATGTTTCCCATGCCAATAAAGCCCTTAAATTGAATTGAATTGAGAGAGAGAGAGAGAGAGAGAGAGAGAGAGAGAGAGAGACAGAGAGAGAGATGGTTGACAGAGGATGGGGTCAGTCTAGTCCCTCATGTCATAGTTGATTACGTCTTCATCAGCGTTACAATCCACCAGTCACACCCCTGTGAATACAACACTGTGCCCAGACCCCACCCCTCCCCCCAAAAGTGGTATCTCTCACTCAGACTGAAGGACACATTGATTGGTACAACATGGATATTAGCTACATGGATCGGTCCACACCAAAGAGAGAGAGGGGGGGAGGAGGGCCTTTGTGGCTTATCATGTAGTAACAGATGGATATTTAGAGCATATGACTATGATGATGACTATGTTGAATCACTTGTACTGCGTGGAAAGACATCCTTACCATATTATAACACACACTTTCACCAATCAAAAAGATATATAAAAATGATAATTCAAATAAGGAAACAATGAATTGCTCTATTATTCTAAATTAATGTTCTAAACATCTTAGTATTAAGGTTTTGGGTAGCTTGTGTCTCTCTAGTCTTCTAGAGACGTTAAAAACAACCATTGTTAGGAGAAGTTACACAACATTGCATTAATTTTTTACGTGAATGGAGAACGCTGGTCAGGAAACCCTGAATGTGTCCCAAATGGCACCCTATTCCCTATATAGTGCACTACTTTTGACCAGTTCCCTATGGGGCCCTGGTCTAAAGTAGTGCACTATATAGGGAATATGATGCCATTTGGGATGCGAACACTGTTCGTCAATGAGCTTTTGTTTGTTTGTTAGTGTTTATGATTCAGACAGTACATGGATTAAAATGTGTGTAAACTGAATCCCCTCTCTCTCTGTGGTTTGACTTCCTATTGGTCCTGGAGGAGGGAACAGATCTACACGCCAGACCGTTTCTCTCAAAACACCGTCTGTTTTCTCTCAGCCGAGCGTTGCAAATCAAGGTTCATCAGCATTAATATGTGTGTTTGCTAAATCCCGTTCCCCCTCGACAACATGGAAATACCCAGAAGTCTCAGATTGACATTGTGATGACTTCTTTCTAGGTAACACTTTACTTGAAGGGGGTATAGCTAGGGCATTCATAACACCTTGATGAAAGTAGTTATGACACCTTCATGAATGTTATCATTCATAACAATCTTCTAAACACATTTATAAAATTATGCATTAGGAGTTTATGTAAAATGGTTTTACTTTGATTTTTTTATTAAAACATTTAGGTTTTAATTCCGGTATGTCATTATGTCAATCCACTGGCTGATTTGGGTAAATAGGAAACAGCGGCATGATGATTGGGAATTTTAAAAAGTCCACCATGGGAAAACATTGAGGGGAGGAGGAATGTATTCATTTTCAGTTTGACAGATGAAAAAATTAAAGTTGCCCACTCAGTACATGCTCCCAGTGTTAATGTGAAGAAAGCACCATTGTTTCAGCACAAAGTGCCTTCTTCAGGGTTGACAGATGGACCAACTGAGACCCATAAGCCTATTCCTATTGCATGGTTGGTCATTTAGCAGACGCTCTTATCCAGAGCGACTTACAGTTAGTGAGTGCATACATTTTCATACTGGCCCCCCGTGGGAAACGAACCCACAACCCTGGCGTTGCAAGCGCCATGCTCTACCAAATGAGCTACACGGGGCCCAGTGTGGGTCGTGCCAAAGCTGTTATTTTAGAGAGTTGGACCTGGAGAGAGTTGTGTGTGTGTGTGTGTGTGTGTGTGTGTGTGTGTGTGTGTGTGTGTGTGTGTGTGTGTGTGTGTGTGTGTGTGTGTGTGTGTGTGTGTGTGTGTGTGTGTGTGTGTGTGTGTGTGTGTGTGTGTGTGTGTGTGTGTGTGTGTGCGTGTGTGTGTGTGTGTGTGTGTGGTTGACCATAATAAGTGCCTTTCAGTCTTGTCTGTTTAGAGGGGAATCAGTGTTAATACACAAGCAACTATTTAGCTGTTAACTCTGACTACAAATATATTTATTATTCCTTCATCTTTACTATTCCAGGTTTGTTTTCTTTAAAATAACCACATAGGGAAGCTTTGCATTATGGATAGAATGATACACTTCGCTGAACAGTGAATCAGCGATTTTCAACATTAAAAAAACATTTTCTTCTGCCTTGTTTTTATTATTTGGGGAAAGCATGTACATGTTTCACAGTGTGACAGACAGACCCTCTATGTGGTTGTCAGAACCTTGTGGATTACTATGATGTAAACAGACAAGACTGAAAGGCACTTATTATGGTCAACCACACACACACATACACACACACACACACACACCACATACACACCACTCTCTCCAGGTCCAACTCTCTAAAATAACAGCTTTGGCACGACCCACACTGGGCCGCTGGTAACCCGAGAACGCTAGGGTAGAATACAGAGTGCAGAGGAATCCTGGAATCCCATCTGTGTGAAAGAGTCCAGTCAGAGTTGTGGTTCTGACCAGAGCGTGGGGGATAGGAGGCCCACACAGTACCACTGGGCCCTGGGCCCCGAGCTAGCTAGACCTGAGCCATCTGGACAAAGTTGGGCCGAAGAGACTGACAGGGGAGGCTAGTGTTTGGGTGTTTTGGGTGTTTGGGCTGCAGAAAAGAGGGGCATTCACGGTGTCTCCATGGCTGACAGGGGTGGGGATGTAATTTTGGGGGGTTGTGACTATCCCTCACACACAGACACACACTTGCATACAGACAGACACACACATACACACACACACTACCTCACCCCTCCCCCTAATCAGAGGTGCAGTCAGGCCCCTGTAAACATCTGTCAGCCATTACAGACTATCCCCTTGTCCCTCCCCCCGATCTCTTTCTCTCTCCCTCTCTCCCCCCTCCATGACTCCAGCAATTCAGCCTGCTCTTTGACCTCAAACCAAAAAGAATGCAACTCTGAGTTTTTGAAAGAGCTATACTGAGTGGCTTATATGATTCTAACAGATTACTCAAGAACAATAGGAATATATATTTTATCCTGGGAGATACGTGCATATGTACACACAGACCAGACACAGGCCATCGAACTGGACCTTCCTTAGATTGAGTCATACACACACACAAACACACACACACTCATACACACCGCTCCCATCACTGGTGTCCATATCCTAGCTCTCCCCTCCTCCCCATACCCCCAGGCCTCCCTCTATCACCCCATCAATTACCCCCTCTCCTCCACCCCAATACCACCTTCCCTTCCTCGACACCACACCCTCTCTGACCCCAGGTCAGGAGGTCACAGAGATTAAAGGTCATCCTACAAAGACACCCTAGGCATCCCTCAGAAGTTTCCGGCTCTTGGTCTTGGGCCCTTTGGGTCCTGTAGGGTGACACCCACGCAACTCTCGGGCAGGGGAGATGGTGGTAACCCCTTCCTCCAGGTCAACAATGGAATAATACTGACTGAGGCTAGAATGCAATGGAAAGCGCCATAGCAATGTTTACAAGGCACCCCATTATCTTTACAGTGCACTACTTTAGACCAGAGATTCTCCATTTCAACTGTTTTTAATCCAGGGCTAGGGTTAATCTATCTGTATCTGGGAATTTGTCCCAATCTGTTTGCACTGATATAGATTCACTGTGTAATACTGTAGCCTCAATACCAGACACATTAATGTAGTGTGGAAGGGAGAGAGCAGACCTGGGGGTGGGGTAACTGTATTGATTAGGAAGAAGAAGGAGAATACCCACCCCACCCCTTCTACCCTCAATCCTGACATAGGTGAGCGTCCCAAATGGCACCCTATTCCCTAGGTAGTGCACTACTTTTGAACTGGGCCCATAGGGCTCTGGTCAAAAGTAGTGCACTATATAGGGAATAGGTTGCCATTTGGGACATAGACAGGGGTCATGAGGACCACTCTCACACTGTCCCATACCCTCTCCTCCCCTCCTCTCTCTCTGGCTGGAAACCCTTTTAATCAGATCCCATGGGAGTACATGCATATGATATGGGGTGAGGGGGAGGGAGGGGGGGTTAGGAGGGTCCATTAGTGGAACAGACACAGTAGCCACACACATCACAGACATATACAGTGATTCCATATAGGCACCGTTACATCAATAAACACACATTTTATAACAGACATGCATTACACACCATTCAGGTCCTGGGGAAGAAAGGCTCCTTGTGCTTCTAGAATACTCTGAGGTGTCTGATGTTCTGTATTCTAGAACATTCTGAGGTGTCTGATGTTCTGTTTTCTAGAACACTCTGAGGTGTCTGATGTTCTGTATTCTAGAAGCTTATGATAGTGATACAGCTGGCATCTGCTTCACTGACCCTAGTCAGCACTGAAATCAGATTACGCTTCATGAACTGTGTGCGTGTGTGCATGTGTGCGTGTGTGTAAATGTCTGTGATGTGTATAAATAGTTGATATAACTCCACAGCACCACAGGTCACGGCACATAGGGCTGTTTTCCTGCGGGGTCGGGACATTTTCTGCTATTTACATAAGAGGTTTTTATTTTATTTTCCAGGGAGAAATCTGCCAATCTCTGTGAGCCAGACAAGCTTTATCAAGGCAGCCATCTCACGGTCCCACATCAAATCCACAGCCGCTGCCCAGGCTGAGAAACCTTCTTTCAACGCCTGGCCCGAGTGCTGGCCTCCACAACCTCTAGAGGCCCACAGGAGGGAGGGAGTGATGGGGAAAAGAGAGAGAGAGAGAGAGAGAGAGAGAGAGAGAGAGAGAGAGAGAGAGAGAGAGAGAGAGAGAGAGAGAGAGAGAGAGAGAGAGAGAGAGAGAGAGAGAGAGAGAGAGACTTAATGCTGGACTCAACCAGTTTAGCTATGACATTCATTGCTCTCACCTATAGGCTATCTTTAATTGTGTAGTAGTTATCATTCTTTGTATTTTAACTCCATAGAAACACTACAAATATAGTGCATTGGTGCATTGTGAATTAGTTGAATCAGTTGCATTTAATTAATTAATTGAATGGGCTTTGTAAAAGTGTGATCATTCTTAGTTTGGGGGCCTTGGTTGGTTTTGGTATTGGTTAGTAGGCTAGCGCTCTCTTGTGGTAACAAAAATAATGCAGTTGTTGGAAAAAAGCATGATGTTCCACAGTAGCCTACAAGCATACAACCATGTTAGATATTTGAATTAGTCAGTACATAGCAAGCATTTATCAAACAGCATGACAGATAGGCTAATGACAACAAACGTCTGTTTGCATCAATTATTAAATTACCCTGACATAACTGTTGGGGGAAAAATGTATTATTGCAAAAGCACTGTAGTTCTCTCCATTGTATCCTATTGAAAGAAACCTAAAGCATGTTCAATCAATTTCCTAGAGACCGTTGGGAAACATTAAGTTAAAGAGGGCTGCTTCTTCCATCAACATAAAACAAAAACCAGTACTGAAAGGGGAATAAATACAGGACTGAAAACTGCTCAACATTTTTCACTGTTATTACTCATTCCGGAGAAAAGAACACCGCTTCAAAATTGTCTCCATCTGTCCACGGCGGGGCGCCACGGAGAATGCCAGAAATGTGGCCTTGAAACTATGGTAATATACCTTCTGTGATTGGCTTAGCTCACCTCTGACGAATGCAATACTTGTCCAATGGAAAAAATGTCTCCGAATCACACTTGTTTTATAGGATGGCGCTGGCTGTCAATCAAGTTGCAGCTGTGGTTATCGAGGGAGAGCTGCCAGTTCGATGTTTGGAGCTTTGGGCGACGGAGCTCCGAGGGCTGGAAAGATATGGGAGAACTTCTGTTGTATGCGATAAAAATAACGTCAAGAATAGCCTACATTAGCTATAAATCGTTTTTTTTATATTGTTGTTTATGCACCATATTTGAATCCACATGCATAAACAATTAACAGATGAGAATCAGATGGTTGCTATTTATTATTGTTTTAAAATTAATCTAATCTTGATTAATTGATTGATTATTTGGAAAATAGAAAGCGTATTCCAGATAATAACACAAATATTTGCCACTGATCTATTTCAACAAAAAAATGTAATAATAAGTAGAATCATTCTTAGGGGAAACTAGGCTATAGGCAAAAATACAATGCTTTTACATATTGAGATAAAATACACTCTGAAATAGATTTTGAAAACAGATAAAAATCAGGATATGTATTTATATTTAAAAAATCAGGATATGTATTTATATTTATTGAAATTAATACAATCTATATGCTTATTATTACAACCATTGTTTAAATGTTATCATCAAATCATCACAGTCATCACAATCAGCATAGGCTACATACTTTATTTAGTATAATAGGTTATTTTTATTTAGGCAATTAGCCTAAATAATCAGTAATAGAAAGTGATAAGATATTGAACACTTGCTGTTATTTTATTTTCACATGCTTTCATCGATTATTTATATTATAGCCTATTGTTTCTGTTTCTCTCAGTCAATAGTTACGGACATGTAACCAACTGGCACAGACTGTTTATTATAGGCCTATTACTCTATTATACATAGCATATGAGCAAATCAAGACAGACCCAGTGTATTTTTCTGCAATGTAGGCCTATCATCCAGAATTTTACAAAATGTGTCTTTTCACATCTCAGTGACCCCACAACTTGGTATGAAAACATTTTGGAAGTTCATTAACAGCCGAAGTGAAGTCCAAAGACGCACTGAATTCTACTTCCTCTCTACAATTTGATACTCTTGAGATCCCACGATTCCTTGCGGCAATGTCCAACTTCTGCGCATGCTCTTTGGTTCATGTCAGTCTTCAAGACGTCACTTGCTTGCCGGCCAATCACGTTCTTTCTACGAGCAGCTCCGGTTGTGATTTAAGAGCTTTGCCTAATAAATCTGTCCAAAACTTCTCAAAAGTGATTTAAATGTATTTTTGCGTCGTTATGAAAATACTTGTGGATTAATCAAGCCCTGGATGCTGGCGTTAGATCAACGAGCTCGTATCATTCTTCAGTGGATATCAAAGCTAAGCTCCACAACTTGATCGTGCCTCTATGCATTTGTGACTTGTCGCACATGGTCGATTTGTAAAGCTGACATGTTCTCTCTTGACATTTGCTATCTTAAATGTCACTCTGCTTTGCCAAACTGTTGTACTTGAGTTATTATAGCCTACCAGGGCAACTCATTGAAGTTGTTTGAGTCTAAATAATTAGTTTTCTTTACTATCCGACTTTAAATACTTAATGCATACTTGTTTTTTGTGTGTTGGTCATGCAGTGGCCTTGAAGTAAAATCAAATAGATTAATCCAATTAAAATGTTAATAAAAAAGTTTAAAAAGTGTTTTTTTCGATGTGATTAATAGCCTTAGGCCTAAGTGTAATTTAATTCCAGGTAATTCATGTAAGATAAGGTAAATTAGCCCTATGTATTATGTGCTGCGTTCCTATTAAAATTGTAGGCTTATATTATTTTGTCAATCATCAATTGTACATTATGAAAATGTTTTTGCAAAAGTCATGGACTAAAATATGTAATTTTACACACTTGTAGTCTATTGTGTAGTAATTCATTTGTAATAATATTGCTAATAATGTTTTGTATTCCACATTAAGGCCTAGCTGAGTTTGCAGGTTTTTTTATGCATTCATTTTTTGCCTAAACATGTTTGGGTAAATAGTTCTGCACCACAAAAGCTATAACAATATAGGCGTGTTTAGTATACATATTTAGGCTACAGAAACATGAGGAGTATATTGGAGACATTTTCAGGAAAGATAATTGCAATTTTATATGCAAATACACGTATTTATTATTGAGCAAAACGAAAGAAAATATGTGCATTTATATGCTTTATGAATTCCTGGACAGGATGACGCCAGCATCGAAGTGTATAAAGGTCACATAATATTCAACAGCTGGGCATTCCTAGTACACAGTTAAACCAATCAGAGGGTGATGTGGGAGTGGTCTTAATAATATTTCCCAACCCTTGGGCGAGGTAAGAACTACATTTAACCAATGAAAGATCGAAGAAGCGGTCAGTGGGCGCGACTGGGATGTTCTCCTGCCCTATTTGATAATCTCTGCATCAAATACCACCAATCATGAAAAAGGCATGCCATTTTTCTACATAACGTCAGTGACGTGCAGGAATGTCAGGGAATCTTTATGATCTTATGGTTTTAAGCAAGCAACATATACAGACAATTATTGACTAAATAATAGCCTAACGTTATTTATTATATTGTATATATGTATATTGACCAATTAAGATAAATAGTGATTATTCTAGAGACAGAAATTCATATATAATCATCATTTCAGAAATAAATGTTGAAAAGTCTTCAACAAATCAATAGCCAATCAAATTTCCCTACATGCTTGAAAATTGTATTATTTAGCCCTTAAATGTAGCTTTTAAATAGGCAAAAAGAGTAGCAAAGAAAATAGTAGTCTAAGGAGGACCAAACTGGGGAGCTCATCCTAATAACTAAAGGGAGAAATAGACAGTTGTCTACATGGAGGAAATTAATACAAGTACAGGCTATTTGGGGGGTGGAAACATTTGAATACATTGGAGCAATTAGTAAACAGCAAGATTTATCAATGGCACAAAATTAAATCAATGGGATCAAAAGAGGTGATTCACAGAGTTGACCTGTAGACACACTTGCTAAAGGCTATGGAATATGGAATGGAAACATGGTTCTTTTGGTGAGGAAATAATGCAATAAGTATAATATTGTTCATCTATACGGTTTGTCACCCTAGGTCCTCCTGAGTGGCGCAGTGGTCTAAGGCACTGCATCGCAGATCTTTGCCACTAGAGATCCTGGTTCGAATCCAGGCTCTGTCGTAGCCGGCCGCGACCGGGAGACCCATGGGGCGCCGCACAATTGGCCCAGCGTCGTCTAGGGGAGGGGATGTAGCTCAGTTGGTAGAGCATGGCATTTGCAATGCCAGGGTTGTGGGTTCGATTCCAGTATAAAAATGTATGCACTCACTAACTGTAAGTCGCTCTGGATAAGAGCGTCTGCTAAATAACTAAAATGTAAATGTAATGGTCCTCCCTGAAAGTGATGGAAAGTTCATTCCAATGTCTGTGTTCCATAGAATATGACGTTCCAGGGATAGAAGATACTGGCATTTAAAGCACTGTTAACGTACCTGTAGACTTCCAGTCATTTCGCTAACGCTAGTTAGCATTGGCTCACGAAACTAACGCTAACTTCTTTCATACTGCACGCAGAAACATAAAAATGGTAAATGCCTGAATCTCGTAGTGTCCCTTTAACCACCAGCAGGGGGTGTGTATGAGCCATATGACCAAAAGTAATGTTTGTTTTAGTTCTATATCACTTTCATGAAGCTAAGCAGGGTTGGTCCTGGTCTGTCCCTGGATGGGAAACCAGATGCTGCTGAAAGTGGTGTTGGAGGGCAGTAGGGGGCACTCTTCCCTCTTGTCTAAGGAGATCTCAATGCCTCAGAGCAGTGAATGGGGACATTGCCTGTATAGAGTGCCTTCTTTTGGATGGGACGTTAAACGGATGTGCTGTCTCTCTCTGGTCACTAAAGAGCCCAAGGCACTTATTGTACGATTATGGGTGTTAACCCCGGTGTCCTGGCTAAATTCCCAATCTGGCCCTCATGCCATCATGGCAACCATCCCCAGCTACCAATTGGCTCATTCATCCCCCCTGTAACTATTCCCCAGGTCAGTGCTGTAAAAGAGAATGTGTTCTCAGTCAACTTACCTGATAAAATAATAAGGGGAAAAAATCCTATAGTGGGTGTTAAGGTTTTCCAAAAGACTACAGAACAAGTAGTCTAGCGTAGCCGACTAAACTCAACTCCACGATTTACGATGGAGTTGAGCGGCGACTACTGAGGGCAGACCGGAGATCCAACATTACATAAAATTAAGTTTATCAAAAACTACTGATTTCAGCACCCAAAGAATAGCCCACAATTACACATAACAATGTGGTTTTACGTGATGTCGGAGCTCCAGTTTGCAAACACTAGTTGCCGCTCAACTCCATCGTAAATCGTGGAGTTGAGTTTAATCGACTAAGTCTTGCGTAGCCATACCTCCATTTTAGTCATTTAGCAGACGCTCTTATCCAGAGCGACTTACAGGAGCAATTAGGGTTAAGTGCCTTGCTCAAGGGCACATCGACAGATTTTTCACCTAGTCGGCTCGGGGATTAGAACCAGCGACCTTTCGGTTACTGGCACAACGCTCTTAACCACTAAGCTACCTGCCGCCCAAATCAAGTAAGGCTGGTTCTCGATGAAGCTACAGAACAACATTCATCGCCATCTGCTCGCCATTGAGAGGCCTGGAAGCCATATTGACACTCCCCAGTAGGAGCAGTCCTCCATAGGAATGAATGGAATTCTACAGTATTTCAATTAATTTTAAGGACAAAGTGGTGCCAAGATGGAAGCACTGTGGTTTCAACACAGCGCCCCCTATCAGTCATCTAGTGTATATATAAATAATTGCCGGTTACTAGTGATGACCATGTTGTCAGGGCTGGGCTGGACTGACCAAGCAAGAGAGGATGGCACTAGGCAGTGAGGTACTTTCAAACCAAACATTTGACTATTCTACTTACTGTAGTTAGGCCTACTATTACCCTGTCTCTACCTTTAAAGAACAATGTATTATACAATTGTTCAACATTTTATACAGGCCTAGACAATTTAGTCTTTCCTCTTTTCCTTTTCTCACCATCAGTATTTTAGACAGACAAAAGATTAGTAACAGTGGCACTCTCTTGTAAGCCTTATGTTCCACATAAGTATGAAGAGGATTAAGTCATTATCATTCATAACAAATACTTTATTGAAGCATGTTTGAATTAATTTGCATAAGTTGAGTTCACAAGATCAACAAGACCTGTTGGTTAGGGTTGGGAATTGCCAGGGACCTCACAATACGATGTTATCACGATACTTTGGTGCCAATACGATATGTATTGTAATTCTCACGATTGTAAATGTATTGCGATTCAATACTGTGATTTTATTGCGATTCGATGTTCCAAACATATTGCTCACCATATGTCTGCTGCAGAGGGACAAGAGAGAGCCATGAGAAAACGAGTTTTGATCAGTCATGGAACTAAAAGTGCTTCAAACAAATTGTCTCCCTATTTAAAAAGAAGATGGAGAACAAGCTATGAAGGACAAATACTGGCGTTTTGGTGCAGCCAACCAGTGCAAAAAATAACATTGTGATATTGTCAATAAAATATGATATGATATATCATCAAAAATAATATGTAACTGTATCCATTGTGTAATGATGAGTTTAAAAGGCCTAAAAGTATTTTGCTATCTTGTAGTTGGGTAACTTTGAACTTCTCCATTAATTCAAAATTGGTTTATTCATTGATATGGTAGGTCTACACCCGAAGTAGGTCAGTGGGTCAAACTTATTTTTTTGTCACCGGAAGTACCGTCGCGGTCCCGCCCCTGACAACAAGGTCCCATTTTAAAATAACGGTCATGTTCTTGCGATACACTGTTTCAGATAATGCACGATTGAATAACATGTGTTTTAAGCACCATTTCTAAGTATAAATGTATGTACATAAGGCTGTGTGTCTTGTTTGTGGCGATATTTTGCATTCAACTAACAGCCGGTGGGACGCTACGATTGGCTCACTCCATAAAATAATACATTTCAACCAATCGGAGCCTGTTGCGATGGAAGCTTTGGTCCTAGTTTTGTGCGAATTATGCAAATCCCTCCCCAAGTCTCCTTGCAGCTGATAGGGAGTGAAATAACAGATTCGGGATATTTACTTTGTATTGTAATTCGCTTGTAACACGACATAAACGGGAGATTCCCGTAGATCATAGTTTTATCTATGTTTAAATGATTTATTGTATGCGATTGTGGGACAGTTCTTCGTTTGAGGACATGTCTCTGTCAGGAAGTTATCAGAAACCGGTAGTGCAGTAGCTAGCTAGCTAAAGCTTTCGCCGGCCGGGTACAGTCAGGCGGACCTCTTTGTCTGACTGGGAAAGGGAACGCGTGTTCTTTTTGTTTGGCATTTTCTTTGTTTAGTAGTCTAAAGGGAACTCTGGGACCAGCGTTTCTCAAAAAGTGTTTAAAATATGCAAAACGTGAAGAAATACTTCACAGAAGGACTGATCCAATTTACGATCTTACTCAGTTTGATCGGAGTTCGCGTGGATGTCGACAGTTACTTGAACGGCTACTACTCACCGCTAGAGATTAACAACGGTCCTAGCTCAGCCTACATCCAGACACCGTTTCACAGTTTGAGGGACAATTGGGACGGGTACAGTGTGCACCCCAAATGTCCCGAGTTGGACTATTTCTTCGCCTGCCGTCGGCTCCTGGATGAGGTGAGGGCGCTTGGGTCGCCCATCCGGTTCCCTACGCAGTTGAGCGCATGGCTCGTGCACCAAGTACCTGACAGCTCGGAGTTCCGAGAGCCACCAAACAGCACGAGCAACATTAATGTTAGCGTGGGGCTGTTGTCAGAGAGTACCGGGGAAGAGGCCAACGACACTGAACTTCTCGCAGTCGACGAAAGCCATACTGCCGCCCAGCTAAGTGAGCCGGGGCCTTATCCCAGCACTGGAGCCTGCGAGATACCCAATGAGGCGAGTGCTGCAGCGAGATGGCATTAACTTTATCTGCTAAAAGCTACCTAATGTGTTGCCAGTGAAGTTATTGTGACGAAATGCTAACCACCAGGCCTTTAGCTACTCAACAAGTGTAGCTAGCTGACAGTGGGAATGAGAAGTGTATTGTGATAGGCATATACTAGTTGGCTAACTCAGGGGTTCCCAAACTTTTTCAATCGGGGTCCCCCTTCCAGCATTGGGGGACATCTGGCGGCCTCCGGGTGCGCACGCGCACGTCTATTTCTATGGGCGCAAGCACTGTTCATAATAATAATATGCCATTTAGCAGACGCTTTTATCCAAAGCGACTTACAGTCATGTGTGCGTACATTTTTACGTATGGGTGGTCCCGGGGATCGAACCCACTACCCTGGCGTTACAAGTGCCATGCTCTACCAATTGAGCTACAGAGGAGCACTTGATGTGTCCCAAATAGGCCCCTATTTTGCTATATAGTGCACTATTTTAGACTTTTGACCAGGGTCTATATGTCAAAAGTAATGCACTACATAGGGAATACTGTATGGTGCCATTTGGGACACAAACTGTTCACACCCCTCTTGTTGGTGGAAAGACTTTTGCCGTTTTTAAAGCTTATTTCCAGCAATTCTACACATTTTGTAATGGGGGGGCAAAGAAAATGTTGCAGTTTTAAGGCTAACTGGGGGGGTGGATAACAGGTCTGTAAAGTGCTGCACTAAGGATTCATGGTTATCTACCTTTGTCTTAGTCTTTCTCCAGGAAGTAATTAATCTCCAAGGGGTTGAGGAGGTGAGAGACGGAACAGCTGCAGGCTGGGTGGATGTAATTCCCTGAGGCTAGTTAATGTTGTTGAATCTGTAATTTTACCATTCACTTTACCCTTGTTCGCCAGCTGTGGGCCAGGAGAATAGGCAGGGAAGTAAGGGCTTAGTACCTACCCCCGTTTTGCTTATACAAAACCAGTGGTCCTCTAATACAGCTGGCACTTCAGGGAAAGTCTAGTCAAGGAGGATTCTATTTATTTAGATATATTTATTTCGATTCTTTGTCTGGGACTTTATAGGTGTGTCAATCCCAGAAGTTTAATTTACTACCCTATCATTAGCCTAATGTTGTAGGTTTCAGCTGTGTATTTGTAGGGCTGTGACAGTCATGGAGTTCTGGAAACCCTGTTAAGTTGGGGAATTGAATTACTATTATCTCTTTGGTCCTTGGGTGAGTTTTTGTGGGCCAAAGACCTGCAGTGAAGAACACTGTTGTAGTGGCTCCTTATAGCTCTGGAGTGTCTAATGCGAAGGCCAGGTTATCTTATCTCCCATGAATTCAATTGCTGCTGTCGGGAGATTTGTATTGTGTAACACCCCATTTATGTAGGCTACACTCACACACACCTGCTCACACACATTCCTGGGTCTAAATCCTCTTGTGGCTCTAGACACACACACACGGTTGAAACACAAGTTCATGCATCAACCTGTTGAACAACCGCAACCACAGTTGCCAACAGATTGATAACCGTTGTGGTTAACAGCAGTGCAGTAACAGTTCCCTGTAAGCATTAACGGTAGCTAACACACTTTTGTACATTAGCGCCCCAAAAATGTAATACTTCCAGGTCAACTGTAATATGAATACCATTGTAAAGCACAATTTCACCCCTTTCCAGCAACATCAATGACGAGACCTTCATGTTGCCCGTCTCTGCATTAAAAAAATGGTGGGTGGGGAAGCGAAAGCTACTGCATCATAGTGAAAGGGGGAGATATGTCGTGTGGGGAACCAGCTTTTTTCACCCGATTTGTCCAACTTATCACCTCTAAAATGAAAATAAAACGTAATGTCTCATTACATACCTATTTGAAGGTTTGTGTCGAATTTGAATAGGGTTTTTAGGGTGGTGCTAAATTTATCTTCACAATTAAACTGTGGGTGTCACGGTTTTTGAGAGTCATGGCTCGCAGGGATTATGTGAAAAATTAACAATTGATTGAATTAACTATTGATGAACTCACGAGTAATTCACTTTACACTCACCATTGATAATTTCTTGTTTTGAATCTGCGAGAGAAGCGTTACACCTGGTGGACAGAGGCTGGACGGCACAGAATGACATGTCACACTTTAACGTACAGTGTCAGCGGGGTCAGGTTTTTTTCCAACTTTTCTCCAACACTATTGGTCCATTACCATGTCAAGCAACGCTGAATCGAAACTTAGTTCACACCCCGGACACAGTCGCTACAGTCCCATTAGTTTTCATTGCAGCCTCGTATGAATGCCGCGGTTGCCCACATATGTACGGAACAGAGTTAGCTACCGTTAACAGTTCCCTGTAAGCATTTCACGTTAAGGTCTACACCTGTTGTATTCGGCGCATGTGACAAATAAAGTTTGGTTTGAGTTAAGTGGAGCCTGAGTTATTTAACAGTCACAATTGGTTCATTGTAGCAGAAAGCAGATGCCTAAACCTTTCCTCCTATAAGGCTACAATATAAGGGGCATTGTTGCAATGTTTCAGACATTCTTCTTAGGAGATGATTGCTAGGCTGCTGGACTCACTCAACCTTGAATAGGCCTATAACAGTTGGTTTAATCACAATGGCTTACAAAGCTGTCTTTCTTTGTCCCATTCTCTCTTTCTCCCCACCTTCATCTTCTACCCCATTTCTCTGGACTCCCGCAGTATCTCCCCACATTTTTCTTTCTCTCTACCTCTCAATAGCTAGGTTTGCATTCAATTGACAACATATTTTCATGCGGAAATTCTAGAATTCACATAAAGAAAATATGCTCATTTTCCCACCAGTGGTGTGTTTCCACCAAATTGACTTGTTGCGGATAAAAATCGGTGCGTGATGAAATTATTTAATCTGTAGCTTAATAAACTGCATGGTTTCCCGAGTCGTAGTGGGAGGAACACACATGTCATCGCATGACTCCAAGTTTACTTCAATATGATGGTTATTATACTGAAAAAAAATATAAATGCAACAATTTCCAAGATTTTACTGAATTACAGTTCATAGAAGGAAATCAGCCACTTGAAATACATTTATTAGGCCCTAATATATGGATTTCACATGACTGTGCAGGGGCACAGCCATGGGTGGGCCTGGGAGGGCATAGGCCCACCCACTGGGGAGCCAGGCCCAGACAATCAGAAAGTTTTTCCCCACAAAAGGGCTTTATTACAGACAGAAATGCTCCTCAGTTTCATCAGCTGTCCGGGTGGCTGGTCTCAGACAATCCCGCAGGTGAAGACGCCGGATGTGGAGGTCCTGGGCTGGTGTGGTTACACTTGGTCTTCGGTTTTGAGGCCGGTTGGACGTACTGCCAAATTCTCTAAAGGCACGCTCCCTTAAAACTAGAGACATCTGTGGCATTGTGTTGTGTGACAAAACTGCACATTTTAGAGTGGCCTTTTATTTTCCAGAGTACAGGGTGCACCTGTGTAATGATCATGCTTGTTGATATGCCACAACTGTCAGGTGGATGGATTATCTTGGCAAAGGAGAAATGCTCACCAACAGGGATGTAAACAAATTTTGGCACAGAATTTGCGAGAAATAACCTTTTTGTGCGTATGGAAAATTTCTGGGATATTTTATTTCAGCTCAAGAAACATGGGACCAACACTTTACATGTTGCGTTTATATATTTGTTCAGTATATATCAATATTTGCGCATCAAGGCGTTTCCACCGCCATTTCTCCCATAATTTATTTTAGACACAAAAATATCCCACCATGTCGAACAAACAAATGATCTGTTGGCATTTATAAAATTGTCCATCACAGCTGTCGTGATTGTTTTTGTAAAGGTATAAAAACTGTGGATGGAAACGTGGTCCGTTCCTAAATGTATTCTGGTCGACCCTTCTTTCTATTGGTCTTTCCTGTTATCAGGAGGTTGAGGCACTGAAGGGGCGGATGGAAGAGGATGAGGATGAAGGCAGAGCGGAACCTGTTTCCCTGACCCAGCTGACTCTCAGTTCCACACTAGAACATGAGGTACATACAGCGATGAGAATTAATTCTGTCTTGGAATGTAGGCTAGCTAGCTAGAGTAAACGTTCAGCTCTATAGGCGTGCCTTTGTTTAACATACTATTTGCTCTGTGTGTGATGACCCTCATGTTTTGTGTGTTTATAATAGGCGCTTGCCTTGTCATGTTTTCATTGTGTGCGTGTC
This sequence comes from Coregonus clupeaformis, assembly GCF_020615455.1. NCBI lineage: Eukaryota > Metazoa > Chordata > Actinopteri > Salmoniformes > Salmonidae > Coregonus > Coregonus clupeaformis. The sequence continues at coordinate 50,520,010 of NC_059208.1, read as the reverse complement.
AAGTTATTCATCACAGATTTTCCAGTGTGTGTGAGGATTTGTTCACTGTGTGTTGTTGATTCCAGGGTTTGTTAAGTAGCGGAGCCCCTCTCTCCAGCCCTGAAGACCCCCCTCCCCCTGACATCGACCAGCACTGGAGCCAATTCCTGTCCCTACCCATCTACGAATTTGACGTAAGTGGTATCCCTTGATGATGTCATGGTGATATTTGTGAAAAGAGAAGTCAATTTGAAAAGGTCAGTTATCTAATAATGGTTTCGAACTCCAAGGGTTTTAGGATTTACCTGTGTGTTACTGTGATTTTCCTTTGAGCTACTGTGTATGTCAGGGTGTGTTTATCTCCGTGCCTTTTATAATGTGTGTGTGTGTGTGTGTTCTCCAGGATTTACACCCGCTGGTTCCTCAGCAGCTGTCTGACCTCGACGCCAACATCTCCAGCGCCATCAGCCAGGACGTCAGTCTCCGCGATGCCATAGTAACAGGCTCTGTCTACGACATGATCCCCCCGAGGGGTGGAGTCAGGACCCTGGTGGCCCGGCAACCAAGAGGGCCCCTCTTCCGACTCGAGTCCACAAACTCCTCCCACTCCGACTCTTCGCCCGGTACGACCACAGGGCTGGCCGTACTACCGTATGCCGCTGTGGTCAACGGAACGCGAAACGGGTCATCGTCCCATGGTGCACTTGAAGGCTATTTGGACGAGGCGGTGTTTGACCAGATCAACCTGCTGGGGCTGGAGGGCTGCTTGGACACCATGGACGCCCAGCTACTGGGGATCCTACAGGGCATCTACCCTCGTGTCCTGGAGGACCTCGACTCAGACTCCGGCCTTTCTCTGGAGAGCAGCTCTCAAGGCCCAGACTCCCCAGGTGAGTTGGAAGACTTCTGGGGCTGCTTTAGGGAGGTGCAATGTTCAGTGTTTCCCCTGTACTGCTGCTGCTAAATTGTTGCCGCCACACGAACAACAAAAAAATACTTAAATGACTGAACCCAGACAGAAAGAATGTAGAGAAAATAATTGACCTATATAATTCTAAATAATATAATCATTGAGAACTAGAAATAACCTAAATTAAAGCTACACTGTAGGGGAGAATCGATAATTCCCAAAATAATGAATTTAGGAGTATTTTTGCCATGGCTAGATTACTGACTGGCCACACAGGGTACATCCCAGGGGCCCCGATCGGGGTCCCCATTGGTTCTGTTGTAATGTTTGACCATAAGAACACAGAAATAGCCATGGCAAGTGGTGTAGAATTGCATGAAATTAATTCTGGACTGATTTAAGCCACGCCCACAAACCTTCCCTTCCACGACCATTGCAACCGCTGCTTAAAGAAAATAGGGCTAACACTGGTTCAGATAGTAATGCATTGTGGAGAGGGGACATGATGATCCTCTGTTGTGCTATATATACACTGCTCAAAAAAAATAAAGGGAACACTAAAATAACACATCCTAGATCTGAATGAATGAAATAATCTTATTAAAAACTTTTTTCTTTACATAGTTGAGTGTGCTGACAACAAAATCACACACAAATTATCAATGGAAATCAAATTTATCAACCCATGGAGGTCTGGATTTGGAGTCACCCTCAAAATTAAAGTGGAAAACCACACTACAGGCTGATCCAACTTTGACGTAATGTCCTTAAAACAAGTCAAAATGAGGCTCAGTAGTGTGTGTGGCCTCCACGTGCCTGTATGACCTCCCTACAACGCCTGGGCATGCTCCTGATGAGGTGGCGGATGGTCTCCTGAGGGATCTCCTCCCAGACCTGGACTAAAGCATCCGCCAACTCCTGGACAGTCTGTGGTGCAACGTGGCGTTGGTGGATGGAGTGAGACATGATGTGCCAGATGTGCTCAATTGGATTCAGGTCTGGGGAACGGGCGGGCCAGTCCATAGCATCAATGCCTTCCTCTTGCAGGAACTGCTGACACACTCCAGCCACATGAGGTCTAGCATTGTCTTGCATTAGGAGGAACCCAGGGCCAACCGCACCAGCATATGGTCTCACAAGGGGTCTGAGGATCTCATCTCGGTGCCTAATGGCAGTCAGGCTACCTCTGGCGAGCACATGGAGGGCTGTGCGGCCCCCAAAGAAATGCCACCCCACACCATGACTGACCCACCGCCAAACCGGTCATGCTGGAGGATGTTGCAGGCAGCAGAACGTTCTCCACGGCGTCTCCAGACTCTGTCACGTCTGTCACATGTGCTCAGTGTGAACCTGCTTTCATCTGTGAAGAGCACAGGGCGCCAGTGGCGAATTTGCCAGTCTTGGTGTTCTCTGGCAAATGCCAAACGTCCTGCACGGTGTTGGGCTGTAAGCACAACCCCCAACTGTGGACGTCGGGCCCTCATACCACCCTCATGGAGTCTGTTTCTGACCGTTTGAGCAGACACATGCACATTTGTGGCCTGCTGGAGGTCATTTTGCAGGGCTCTGGCAGTGCTCCTCCTTGCACAAAGGCGGAGGTAGCAGTCCTGCTGCTGGGTTGTTGCCCTCCTACGGCCTCCTCCACGTCTCCTGGTAGCGCCTCCATGCTCTGGACACTACGCTGACAGACACAGCAAACCTTCTTGCCACAGCTTGCATTGATGTACCATCCTGGATGAGCTGCACTACCTGAGCCACTTGTGTGGGTTGTAGACTCCGTCTCATGCTACCACTAGAGTGAAAGCACCGCCAGCATTCAAAAGTGACCAAAACATCAGCCAGGAAGCATAGGAACTGAGAAGTGGTCTGTGGTCACTACCTGCAAAACCAGTCCTTTATTGGGGGTGTCTTGCTAATTGCCTATAATTTCCACCTGTTGTCTATACCATTTGCACAAGAGCATGTGAAATGTATTGTCAATCAGTGTTGCTTCCTAAGTGGACAGTTTGATTTCACAGAAGTGTGATTGACTTGGAGTTACATTGTGTTGTTTAAGTGTTCCCTTTATTTTTTTGAGCAGTGTATATACTACCAGTCAAAAGTTTGGACAACTACTAATTCAAGTGTTTTTCTTTCTTTTTTATATTGTAGAATAATAGTGAAGACATCAAAACTATGAAATAACACATATGGAATCATGTAGTAACCAAAAAAGTGTTAAACAAATCAAAATATATTTTATATTTGAGATTCTTCAAATAGCCACCCTTTGCCTTGATGACAGCATTGCACACTCTTGGCATTCTCTCAACCAGCTTCATGAGGTAGTCACCTGGAATGCATTTCAATTAACAGGTGTGCCTTCTTAAAAGTTAATTTGTGGAATTTCTTTCCTCAATGCGTTTGAGGCAATCAGTTGTGAAGGGGGGGTATACAGAAGATAACCCTATTTGATAAAAGACCAAGTCCATATTATGGCAAGAACAGCTCAAATAAGCAAAGCGAAACGACAGTCCATCATCACTTTATGACATGAAGGTCAGTCAATACGGAACATTTCAAGAACTTTGAACATTTCTTCAAGTGCAGTCGCAAAAACCATCAAGCGCTATGATGAAACTGGCTCTCATGAGGACCGCCACAGGAATGGAAGACCCAGAGTTACCTCTGCTGCAGAGGATAAGTTCATTTCAGTTACCACCCTCAGAAATTACAGCCCAAATAAATGCTTAGTTCAAGTTACAGACACATCTCAACATCAATTGTTCAGAGGAGACTGTGTGAATCAGGCCTTCATGGTCGAATTGCTGCAAAGAAACCACTACTAAAGGCCACCAATAATAAGAAGAGACTTGCTTGGGCCAAGAAACACGAGCAATGGACATTAGACTGGTGGAAACTTGTCCTTTGGTCTGGAGTTCAAATTTGAGATTTTTGGTTCCAACCGCCGTGTCTTTGTGAGATGCGGTTTGGGTGAACGGATGATCTCTTCATGTGTATTTCCACCGTAAAGCATGGAGGAGGAGGTGTTAAGGTGTGGGGGTGCTTTGCTGGTGACACTGTCTGATTTATTTAGAATTCAAGGCACATTTAACCAGCATGGCTACCACAGCATTCTGCAGCGATACGCCATCCCATCTGGTTTGGGCTTAGTGGGACTATCATTTGTTTTTCAACAGGACAATGACCCAACACACCTCCAGGCTGTGTAAGGGCTATTTTACCAAGAAGGAGAGTGATGGAATGCTGCATCAGATGACCTGGGCTCCACAATCCCCCGACCTCAACCCTATTGAGATGTTTTGGGATGAGTCGGACCGCATAGTGAAGGAAAAGCAGCCAACAAGTGCTCAGCATATGTGGGAACTCCTTCAAGACTGTTGGAAAAGAATTCCAGGTGAAGCTGGTTGAGAGAATGCCAAGAATGTGCAAAGCTGTCATCAAGGCAAAGGGTGGCTATTTGAAGAATCTCAAATATAAAATATATTTTGAGTTGTTTAACACTTTTTTGGTTACTACATGATTCCATGTGCGTTATTTTATAGTTTTGATGTCTTCACTATTATTGTACAATGTAGAAAATAGTAAAAATAAAGAAAAACCCTGGAATGAGTAGGTGTGTCAACTTTTGACTGGTACTGTGTGTGTGTGTGTGTGTGTGTACATATATATATATATATATATATATATATATTCACATTATATATATATATTATAATATTGTGTATATATATATATATATATATATATATATATATATATATATACACATATATATATATATATATATATATGTACACTCTGAAAGTATTCAGAACCCTTCCCTTTTTTCCACATTTTGTTACAGCCTTATTCTAAAATGGATTAAATAAATAAAATAATTCATCAATCTACACACAATACCCCATAATGACAAAGCAAAAACATTTTTGCAAATGTATAAAATAAAACTATCGTATTTACGTAAGTATTCAGACCCTTTACTTAGTATTTGTTGAAGCACCTTTGACAGCGATTATAGCCTCGTCTTCTTGGGTATGACGCTACAAGCTTGGCACACCTGTATTTGGGGAGTTTCTTCCATTCTTCTCGGCAGATCCTCTCAAGCTCTGTCAGGTTGGATAGGGCATGTCGCTGCACAGCTATTTTCAAGTCTCGCCAGAGATGTTCGATCGGGTTCAAGTCCGGGTGTGGCTGGGCATCTCAAGGACATTCAGAGACTTGTCCAGAAGGCACTCCTGCGTTGTCTTAGCTGTGTGCTTAGGGTCGATGTCCTGTTGGAAGGTGAACCTTCGCCCCAGTCTGAGGTCCTGAGCGCGCTGGAGCAGGTTTTCATGAAGGATCTCTCTGTACTTTGCTCCGTCCAGCTTTGCCTCGATCCTGACTAGTCTCCCAGTCCCTGTCGCTAAAAAACATCCCCTCAGCATGATGCTGGCATCAACATGCTTCACCGTAGGGATGGTGGCAGGTTTCCTCCAGACGTGGCGCTTGGCAATCAGGCCAAAGAGGTCAATCTTGGTTTCATCAAACCAGAGAATCTTGTCTCATGGTCTGAGAGTCTTTAGGTGCCTTTTGGCAAACTCAAAGCGGGCTGTCATGTGCCTTTTACTGAGGAGTGGCTTCCGTCTGGCCACTCTACCATACAGGCCTGATTGGTGGAGTGCTGCAGAGATGGTTGTCCTTCTGGAAGGTTCTCCCATCTACACAGAGGAACTCTGGAGCTCTGTCAGAGTGACCATCAGATTATTGGTCATCTCCTTGACCAAGGCCCTTCTCCCCCGATTGCTCAGTTTGTCCGGATGGCCAGCTCTAGGAAGAGTCTTGGTGGTTCCAAACGTATTCCATTTAAGAATGATGGAGGCCACTGTGTTCTTGGGGACCTTCAATGCTGCAGACATTTTTGGTACCCTTCCCCAGATCTGTGCCTCGAGACAATCCTGTCTCTGAGCTCTACGGACAATTCCTTCGACCTGATGGCTTGGTTTTTGCTCTGACATGCACTCTCAACTATGGGACCTTATATAGACTGGTGTGTGCCTTTCCAAATCATGTCCAATCAATTGAATTTACCACAGGTGGACTCCAATCAAGTTGTAGAAACATCAAGGATGATCAATGGAAACAGGATGCATCTGACCTCAATTTCGAGTCTCATAGAAAAGGGTCTGAATACTTATGTAAATAAGGTATTTTTATTTTTTTGCAAAAATGTCTAAACCCTGTTTTCGCTTTGTAATTATGGGTTATTGTGTTTAGATTAATTAGGTTTTTATTTTTTTATTCCAATTTAGAATAAGTCTAATGTAACGAAATGTGGAAAAAGTCAAGGGGTCTGAATACTTTCCGAAGGTACTGTATATCACATATCTGCAACATTCTAAACAATGTAAAGTAGCTTACATATTCGTATGTACACTTGACTCCCCAGGTGCATCTGAGGTGTCGTCATCGTCTTCCAGTTCATTTTTTGAGGACGAGGGTGGGGCTACGGGCTACAGCAGCGAGGTGGACTCCCTCCCCTCCAAGTGCATTGACGACTACAACACATGGTCGCCTGTGGATCTCAGCGAGAGCGTGTGGCACGACCACAGCTACTCCTCCCCAGCCTTCTCCCAACCGTCAGCCACCACGTTCCCCCACAAAGCCATCAAAGAGGAGCCTTTCAGCGATGAAGACGACGACGGGGAAGATAACGAAGACCGGGAGCTTAGCCGCGACCAACTCCGCACCCGGGCGCTTCATGTCCCGTTCTCGGCGACGGAGATCGTCAGCATGCCCGTGGAGGAGTTCCTGGAGCTCCTGGAGGGGCGTGGCCTCTCGCCCGCCCAGGTTGCCCTCCTGAGGGACATCCGCCGTCGAGGGAAGAACAAGCTGGCGGCGCAGAACTGCCGCAAGCGCAAACTGGATGCCATCACGGGGCTCCAGGAGGAGGTGGAGAGGCTGCAAGCCCAGAGGAACAGGCTGCTTAGGGAGAGGCAGCACACGGCCAAGGCTCTTGGCGCCGCGGGCCAGCGCATGGAGGACCTCTCCAGGGACATATTCTCCAGGCTCAGGGACAGCTCAGGACGACCCCTGACCCCAGAGAGATACACCCTGCAGTGCGAGGCCAACGGGAGGTTTGTGGTGCAGCAGGTCAGGCGTCCTAGTGTTGCCACGACGACAGCTGGAGGTAAAACGGACAAAAGGAAGAAGAAGAAGCCTTGATGCAGCAAGGGCTGCTGGTACTTGACACGTTAAGAGGTGTTATTGTTTTTTCTGAACTTACAGGCCAGATTCTGGTCATGTGACTGTTTCCGGATCTTTCTCTTCCTCCTTGTCTGGACTCTCCGATCTTAGGAGCCCAAAATGGCAGAAACATATTTTTTAAAATACACCCAAAAACTTACATATACAAATATTACAGAATGTGTGAATGGAGCTTTTTTTCTGGAAAAAGAAACAGCTCAAACACTGGACTCTTTAATGTTTTTTTCACTATATAAATGAAAGGGTTGTATTATCATTAAAGCATCAAGGAGAATGTATTCTTGTCCTGAGGATGTCAGGCTGCAGTATTATTTGTATAGTTCCTACAAAAATAAATTGTAGGCCAGTTAAAAATAAAAACAGAATGCCAATTCTATAGCTTAAAGGGACACTTCGGGAATTTGGCAATGAGGCCATATATCTACTTCCCCGTAGTCAGACAAATTTGTGGATACCATTTGGTATGTCTCTGTGTCCGGTATGAAGGAAGTTAGAGGTAATTTCACGAGCCAATGCTAACTAGCGTTAGCGCAATGACTGGAAGTCTATGCTACCAGATGCCCATAGACTAGTTAGTAATTGCGCTAGTTAGCAACTAACTTCAAACTGCATACAGAGACATAGAAATGGTATCCACTAGTTCATCTGACCCTGGGGAAGTAGATAAAAGGCCTCATTGCCAAAATCCTGAAGTATCCCTTTAACCTCAACTTAAAATTGATAGCAGTTGTTTTGGCATCTATTGATAAATATTTCTAAAAATCTGACCAATGTTCCCCCATAGACCCTAGTTTAAGTTGAAATGTTTCAAAACTCAATCTAACTGGCAACATGTTAGACGTCATTTGAAAGGGCTTAATTTAATTTTCAGTCATGTTTTGATAGCTGTGGCTATTGCTTTATGTATGATCACTTTTTTGTATGTTTTTTTAATTTTTACTTTTTACCTATTTTTCTCCCCAATTGGTAGTTAGTCTTGTCCCATCGCTGCAACTCCCGTACGGACTCGGGAGAGGCGAAGGTCGAGAGTCATGCGTCTTCCGAAACACGACCCCGCTATGCCGCACTGCTTCTTGACACACTGCTCTCTTAACCCGGAAGCCAGACGCACCAATGTGGCGGAGGAAACACCGTACAGCTGGCCACCGTAGTCAGCGTGCATGCGCCCGGCCCGCTACAAGGAGTCACTAGAGCGCAATGCGACAAGGATATCCCAGCCGGCCAAACCCTCCCCTAACTCGGACGATGCTGGGCCAATTGTGCGCCGCCTCATGGGTCTCCCGATCGAACCCGGTCTGTAGTGATGCATCTAGCACTGCGATGCAGTGCCTTAGACCGCTGCGCCACTCGGGAGGTCCGTATGATCACTTTTTTTATGTTTTTTTTATTCAAAATAAATTGTTTTTTTAAGCACACTATGCTTTTCTCCTCTGATATTATGAAGCAGGGCTTTGAGTCTGGTGGTTTTCATTCTACCTCAACGGATTTATATAGAGGGTTTGGGCGGATTGTGGGAGAGACTATTTTTTTATTGCATGGGGAGAGGGGTGGTTGAGGAACCCCAAGTCAATGCAAATACTTCACTGTAGTAGGCCAATGTTGGTGATCCAACTGACGTAACCCCCCTCCACTTAGTGAAGCAATGCATTCACCTGCTTTTGTGTTCAGAAGTATAGTATGCTTCTATGTATGTTTATATTATATGATAGATTTAAGAAAATGAGTAGTGGAAGATAAAACAGGAAAAAAACATACTGTACAGAGTTCTACAAGACAGAGGTAGGCTATAGTACCTACATCAAGCAAGTGAAAGCACCTATTCAGTTGTCTTTTAATTTAGATAAATATAGAGCATTTTCTTTACACCTCAGAAGTTAGTTTTGCCTTGGACAAAACCAATCAGATTCCAAGATGCACTGAACAGGTATCTTTTTTTAAATATTTTTTTATTTTTTCTTAGTAGTTTCTAGTTCATTTTTTATTTATTGTTGTGTGTGGGAGTAAATGAGGCTGAATGAATTTTTACAAATCCTTAATTTGTTTGACCATAAAATATACACTATATATAACAGTATGTGGACACCCCTTCAAATTAGTGGATTCGGCTATTTCAGCCACACCCGTTGCTGACAGGTGTATAAAATCGAGCACACAGCCATGCAATCTCCATAGACAAACATTGGCAGTAGAATTGTCTTACTGAAGAGCTCAGTGAAGAGCTCAGTGAATTTCAACGTGGCACCGTCATAGGGTGCCATCTTTCCAAAAAGTTAGTCAAATGTATGCCCTGTGTAGCTCAGTTGGTGGAGCATGGCGCTTGCAACGCCAGGGTTGTGGGTTCGATTCCCACGGGGGGAGAGTATTAAAAAAAATGTATGCACTCACTAACTGTAAGTCGCTCTGGATAAGAGCATCTGCTAAATGACTAAAATGTAAAATGTAGAGCTGTCAACTGTAAGTGCTGTTATTGTGAAGTGGAAAAATCTAGGAGCAACAACGGCTCAGCCGCGAAGTGGTAGGCCACACAAGCTCACAGAACGGGACCGCCGGGGGCTGAAGAGTGTAACGTGAAAAAGTCGTCTGTCCTCGGTTGCAACACTCACTACTGAGTTCCAAACTGCCTCTGGAAGCAACGTCAGCACAATAAGTGTTGGTCGGGAGCTTCGTGAAATGGGTTTCCATGGCCGATAAACCGCACACAAGCCTAATATCACCATGCGCAATGCCAAGCGTCGGCTGGAGTGGTGTAAAGCTCGCCGCCATTGGACTCTGGAGCAGTAGAAACGTTCTCTAGAGTGATGAATCACGCTTCACCATCTGGCAGTCCGACGGACGAATCTGGGTTTGGCGGATGCCCGTCGAACGCTACCTGCCCAAATGCATAGTGCCAACTGTAAAGTTTGGTGGAGGAGGAATAATAATTCTAGACAATTCTGTGCTTCCAACTTTGTGGCAACAGTTTGGGGAAGGCCCTTTCCTGTTTCAGCATGACAATGCCGCTGTGCACAAAGCGAGTTCCATACAGAAATGGTTTGTTGAGATCGGTGTGGAAGAACTTGACTGGCCTGCACAGAGCCCTGATCTCAACCCCATTGAACACCTTTGGGATGAATTGGAACGCCGACTGCGAGCCAGGCCTAATCGCCCAACATCTGTGCCCGACCTCACTAATGCTCTTGTGGCTGAAGGGAAGCAAGTCCCCGCAGCAATGTTCCAACATCTAGTGGAAAGCCTTCCCAGAAGAGTGGAGGCTGTTATAGCAGCAAAGACCAACTCCATATTTATGCCCATGATTTTGGAAAGATGTTCGACGAGCACGTGTCATTCATACATATAATACACACACACATATACACACTACCATTCAAAAGTTTGGGGTCACTTAGAAATTTCCTCGTTTTCGAGAGAAAAGCAAAAAAAAAATGTCCCATTTTAAAATAACATCAAATTGATCAGAAATACAGTGTAGACACTGTTTAATGTTGTAAATGGCTATAGTAGCTGGAAACGGCTGATTTTTTTATGGAATATCTACATAGGCGTACAGAGGCCCATTATCAGCAACCATCAGTCCTGTGTTCCAATGGCACGTTGTGTTTGCTAATCCAAGTTGATCATTTTAAAAGTCTAATTGATCATTAGAAAATCATTTTGCAATTATGCTAGCACAGCTGAAAACTGTTGTGCTGATTAATGAAGCAATAAAACTGGCCTTCTTGAGACTAGTTGAGTATCTGGAGCATCAGCAATTGTGGGTTCGATTACAGGCTCATAATGGCCAGAAACAAAGAACTTTCTTCTGAAACTCGTCAGTATATTCTGGTTCTGAGAAATGAAGGCTATTCCATGCGAGAAATTGCCAAGAAACTGAAGATCTCGTACAACGATTCTTCAAAGTAGCCACCCTTTGCCTTGATGACAGCTTTGCACACTCTTGGCATTCTCTCAACCAGCTTCATGAGGTAGTCACCTGGAATGCATTTTAGTTAACAGGTGTGCCTTGTTAAAAGTTCATTAGTGGAATTTATTTCCTTCTTAATGCGTAAATATGTCCATTGGTCTGATGAGTCCAAATTTGAGATTTTTGGTTCCAACCGCTGTGTCTTTGTGAGACGCAGAGTAGGTGAATAGATGATCTCTGCATATGTGGTTCCCACCGTGAAGCATGGAGGAGGAGGTGTGGGGGTGCTTTGCTGGTGACACTGTCTGTGATTTATTTAGAATTCAAGGCACACTTAACCAGCATGGCTACCACAGCATTCTGCAGCGATACGCCATCCCATCTGGTTTGCGCTTAGTGGGACTATCATTTGTTTTTCAACAGGACAATGACCGAACACACCTCCAGGCTGTGTAAGGGCTATTTGACCAAGAAGGAGAGTGATGGAGTGCTGCATCAGATGACCTGGCCTCCACAATCACCCAACCTCAACCCAATTGAGTTGGGATGAGTTGGACCGCATAGTGAAGGAAAAGCAGCCAACAAGTGCTCAGCCTATGTGGGTACTCCTTCAAGACAGTTGGAAAAGCATTCCAGGTGAAGCTGGTTGCGAGAATGCCAAGAGTGTGCAAAGCTGTCATCAAGGCAAAGGGTGGCTACTTTGATGAATCTAAAATAGAAAATATGTTGATTTGTTTAACACGTTTTTGGTTACTACATGATTCAATGTGTTATTTCATAGTTTTGATGTATTCACTATTATTCTACAATGTATAAAATAGTAAAAAATAAATAAAAACCCTTGAATGAGTAGGTGTGTCCAAACTTTTGACTGGTACTATATATGTGTGTGTGTGTGTGTGTGTGTGTGTGTGTATACAGTTGAAGTCGGAAGTTTACATACACTTAGGTTGGCGTCATTAAAACTCGTTTTTCAACCACTCCACAAATTTCTTGTTAACAAACTATAGTTTTGGCAAGTCGGTTAGGACATCTACTTTGTGCATGACACAAGTAATTTTTCCAACAATTGTTTACAGACAGATTATTTCACTTACAATTCACTGTATCACAATTCCAGTGGGTCAGAAGTTTACATACACTAAGTTGACTGTGCCTTTAAACAGCTTGGAAAATTCCAGAAAATGATGTCATGGCTTTAGAAAGTTCTGATAGGCTAATTGACATCATTTGAGTAAATTGGAGGTGTACCTGTGGATGTGTTTCATGGCCTACCTTCAAACTCAGTGCCTCTTTGCTTGACATCATGGGAAAATCCAAATAAATCAGCCAAGACCTCAGAAAAGAAAGTGTAGACCTCCACAGGTCTGCTTTATCCTTGGGAGCAATTTCTTTGAGAGGCCTGTAATTTTCATCATAGGTACACGTCAACTATGACAGATAAAATGAGAAAAAAAAAATCCAGAAAATCACATTGTAGGATTTTTAATGAATTTATTTGCAAATTATGGTGGAAAATAAGTATTTGGTCAATAACAAAAGTTTCTCAATACTTTGTTATATACCCTTTGTTGGCAATGACAAAACACGACGAGTTGAGTTTTTACCAAAAAGTTATATTTTGGTTTCATCTGACCATATGACATTCTCCCAATCCTCTTCTGGATCATCCAAATGCACTCTAGCAAACTTCAGACGGGCCTGGACATGTACCGGCTTAAGCAGGGGGACACGTCTGGCACTGCAGAATTTGAGTCCCTGGTGGCGTAGTGTGTTACTGATGGTAGGCTTTGTTACTTTGGTCCCCCTGCTCATTCACTAGGTCCCCCCGTGTGGTTCTGGGATTTTTGCTCACCGTTCTTGTGATCATTTTGACCCCACGGGGTGAGATCTTGCGTGGAGCCCCAGATCGAGGGAGATTATCAGTGGTCTTGTATGTCTTCCATTTCCTAATAATTGCTCCCACAGTTGATTTCTTCAAACCAAGCTGCTTACCTATTGCAGATTCAGTCTTCCGAGCCTGGTGCAGGTCTACAATTTTGTTTCTGGTGTCCTTTCACAGCTCTTTGGTCTTGGCCATAGTGGAGTTTGGAGTGTGACTGTTTGAGGTTGTGGACAGGTGTCTTTTATACTGATAACAAGTTCAAACAGGTGCCATTAATACAGGTAACGAGTGGAGGACAGAGGAGCCTCTTAAAGAATAAGTTATAGGTCTGTGAGAGCCAGAAATCTTGCTTGTTTGTAGGTGACCAAATACTTATTTTCCACCATAATTTGCTAATAAATTCATAAAAAATCCTACAATGTGATTTTCTGTAAAAAAAAATCTGAATTTGTCGTGTACCTATGATTAAAATTACAGGCCTCTCTCATCTTTAAGTGGGAGAACTTGCACAATTGGTGGCTGACTAAATACTTTTTTCCCCCACTGTATGTGTGTATTTATATATATGTATGTATGTGTGTGTGTGTGTGTGTGTGTGTGTATATGTGTGTGTATGTGTGTATATATATATATATATAGTTGTTGCTCAATTGGGATTGATTGTGTTAGCTGTATGGGGAAGGATATGAAACTGAGTGATGCGACTTAGTGGCACAGTGGTCTAAGGCACTGCATCGCAGTGCTAGCTGTGCCACTAGAGATCCTGGTTTGAATCCAGGCTCTGTCGTAGCCGGCCGCGACCGGGAGACCCGTGGGGCGGCGCACAATTGGCCCAGCGTCGTCCAGGGTAAGGGAGGGAATGGCCGGCAGGGATGTAGCTCAGTTGGTAGAGCATGGTGTTTGCAACGCCAGGGTTGTGGGTTCGATTCACACGGGGGACCAGTATGAAAAAAATAAAAATAATGTATGCACTCACTAACTGTAAGTCGCTCTGGATAAGAGCGTCTGCTAAATGACTAAAATGTAAATGTTAAATGTCATTTCTCTAAGAGCACTAATGATGTTCTTGGTGACATGATTCTTTCCTAAGAAAATGAATAAAATGAAAACAAAACGAAGTTGCCTGTGTTTGGTCTCTGGTAGGTCATTAGTCTGAACACTTCTATGTGAAATCCTATCTACTGTATTTTCATCTCACCTCTCAAGACTTCACCTTGTATTCAGTCAAGCCAGTTACATTAACCTGGACTCCACACTGAATATCCACACCAGCTTCTATACTGGAGCAGGTCCAGACTGAATCGGTTAAATTAAACTGCGCGATAAGAGAAACTGAGAGACAAACGGAATGAAAAATCTAAGTACATTTTCTACATCTCTGTTAGAAGAACTATGACTTCAAGGTTTTGCTTAGTTATTGAGATACTTTCTGAAACCTTAGCCAACACATCACTATTTAGGCATAAAAACATGATCAGGAGAACCACAAAACCTTGCAATGAAATATCCGCTATGAAGGAACTTTTGTTTTTACATCCTTCGGTGCGGCTGTGATTTACAGTGAGGGAGTATTTGATCCCCTGCTGATTTTGTACGTTTGCCCACTGACAAAGAAATAATCAGTCTATAATTTTAATGGTAGGTTTATTTGAACAGTGAGAGACAGAATAACAACAACAAAATCCAGAAAAACGCATGTCAAAAATGTTATAAATTGATTTGCATTTTAATGAGGGAAATAAGTATTTGACCTCTCAATCAGAAAGATTTCTGGCTCCCATGTGTCTTTTATACAGGTAACGAGCTGAGATTAGGAGCACACTCTTAAATGGAGCTTGTTACCTGTATAAAAGACACCTGTCCACAGAAGCAATCAATCAATCAGATTCCAAACTCTCCACCATGGCCAAGACCAAAGAGCTCTCCAAGGATGTCAGGGACAAGATTGTAGACCTACACAAGGCTGAAATGGGCTACAAGACCATTGCCAAGCAGCTTGGTGAGAAGGTGACAACAGTTGGTGCGATTATTCGCAAATGGAAGAAACACAAAAGAACTGTCAATCTCCCTCGGCCTGGGGCTCCATGCAAGAGCTCACCTCGTGGAGTTGCAATGATCATGAGAACGGTGAGGAATAAGCCCAGAACTACACGGGAGGATCTTGTCAATGATCTCAAGGCAGCTGGGACCATAGTCACCAAGAAAACAATTGGTAACACACTACGCCGTGAAGGACTGAAATCCTGCAGCGCCCGCAAGGTCCCTCTGCTCAAGAAAGCACATATACATGCCCGTCTGAAGTTTGCCAATGAACATCTGAATGATTCAGAGGAGAACTGGGTGAAAGTGTTGTGGTCATATGAGACCAAAATGGAGCTCTTTGGCATCAACTCAACTCGCTGTGTTTGGAGGAGGAGGAATGCTGCCTATGACCCCAAGAACACCATCCCCACCGTCAAACATGGAGGTGGAAGCATTATGCTTTGGGGGTGTTTTTCTGCTAAGGGGACAGGACAACTTCACCGCATCAAAGGGACGATGGACGGGGCCATGTATCGTCAAATCTTGGGTGAGAACCTCCTTCCCTCAGCCAGGGCATTGAAAATGGGTCGTGGATGGGTATTCCAGCATGACAATGACCCAAAACACACGGCCAAGGCAACAAAGGAGTGGCTCAAGAAGAAGCACATTAAGGTCCTGGAGTGGCCTAGCCAGTCTCCAGACCTTAATCCCATAGAAAATCTGTGTAGGGAGATGAAGGTTCGAGTTGCCAAACGTCAGCCTCGAAAACTTAATGACTTGGAGAAGATCTGCAAAGAGGAGTGGGACAAAATCCCTCCTGAGATGTGTGCAAACCTGGTGGCCAACTACAAGAAATGTCTGACCTCTGTGATTGCCAACAAGGGTTTTGCCACCAAGTACTAAGTCATGTTTTGCAGAGGGGTCAAATACTTATTTCCCTCATTAAAATGAAAAATCTATGTATAACATTTTTGACATGCGTTTTTCCTGATTTTTTTGTTGTTATTCTGACTCTCACTGTTCAAATAAACCTACCATTAAATTATAGACTGATCATTTCTTTGTCAGTGGGCAAACGTACAAAATCAGCAGGGGATCAAATACTTTTTTCCCTCACTGTACATGATAAAAACAATAGTAATTCTTAGATTATTTGACTTACTATAAGGTAAGACGGTTACATTGTTCAAATCTCATAGTTTTTCCGGGGGTGCATGCCCCCGGACCCCCTATCAGGGTTCCAAAAACAGATCACCGTCTGGTTTGGGTCTGCCTGCGCTCCAAGGGCATACTGCAACGCATTGTCCGGTCTGCAGAGAGGGAAGTCGGCTGCCACCTGCCATCCACCTAGGTCCTGCACGACTCCAGGGCAAGGAAGCGTGCAGAAAAGATTATCAACAAACCCTACCCAAATCACTCCCTTTTACAAAAACTCTCCTCTGACAGGCAGTTAAGGTAAATCATGACCAAAACCATCCACCAACTGAACAGTTTCTTTCCCTGTGCTGTGGCCCTCACCAAGTGGCCATCTGGCCCATAGAGACTAAAGGACATACACTCTATGCTGCACACCACATCAAGCCATCACTGAACTGTACACAAAATAATTGCACTATACTGCAATTGCATTCATCTCTCTGCATTTAGATAAACACTGAATATACCAAACATTAGGAACACCTTCCTAATATTGAGTTGCACCCGTTTTGACCTCAGAACAGCCTCAATTTGTCGAGGCATGGACTCTACAAGGTGTCGAAAGCGTTCCACAGGGATGCTGGCCCATGTTGACTCCAATGCTTCCCACAGTTGTGTCAAGTTGGCTGGATGTCCTTTAGGTGGTGGACCATTCTTGATACCAGTGGCGGTAGATTTTAAAAATGATGAGCATGGCCTTATTTCTATTACAGCATATTGGATGACTGTCATTCATATTCCATTCACTCAGCTCAATCTAACATCAATAGGTTTAGGCTACAACATGATACACACATTTTCCCTATACCCTTCATAATAATAATATGCCATTTAGCAGACGCTTTTATCCAAAGCGACTTACAGTCATGCGTGCATACATATTATTTTTTTTGTGTATGGGTGGTCCCGGGTATCGAACCCACTACCTTGGCGTTACAAGCGCTACAAGCGCCGTGCTCTACCAGCTGAGCTACAGAGGACCACTGAGGTTGCTCCAACCTATGAATGAAAATGTGAATGTGAATGAATGAAAATGTACAACGTAGGTGAACAGGTCGAGAGAAAATTGAGTAATCAAGGTGACAGACAGTGACACATTCAATACCGCCTTGCACACACTTGCCTGCATCTAGCTAATCTAGGGTGTAATCATTAGTCCAACAGTTGCAAACGAGAGTTTCTATTGGACAAATGTAGGTATGTTTTTCCCCGTTTCGATCCGTTTGCTTCCGTTTAAGAAATGTTTTTCAACAGAATCGGCGGAATATACCCCTGATGAAATGCAAACACAGTTCACTTTCATAGCAGCCACATACAAACAACAGCATTAACATTTTGCTTGTTGTATAATTATTTGTCGCATCTACGCGCTCTCCTCCTCTCACTTTTTCCCTTCGCTTGTGGACTTCAGTGCACAACACATGAGCTGTCTGTGGCCAGGCGAAAAAGCCTTTCCAAGCCAAACCTTCATATCATAACCGCTACACAGCCTACATCGTTGTCACCATATTAGCTAACAATGTTAGTAACATCATAGTCAACATAGTTACTAGAACTAACGCGTTAGTAAACCCGCTACAATCTTGCAGTACAGTCTTCGGAACAGGGTGAGAACCATGAGCCTTCTAGGTTTTGTATTGAAGTCAATGTACCCAGAGAAGGATGGAAACTAGATGTCCTCCGGCTACACCATGGTGCTACCCTACAGAGTGCTGTTAAAGCTACTGTACACCTTCATTGCAAAACAGTGTGTTTCAATCAATATATTTAGTATAGTTTTATCTAAAAAGCATTACTTGTTTGACCATTTTTATTTTTATGATATTCACTGAGGAGGATGGTCCTCCCCTTCCTCCTCTGAGGAGCCTCCACTGTTTCTCAACTATTTGAATTGCCTCTGCATAGGAGATTCGATTGACCTCTAACTTTTGACACCTCAATCTCCTTCACCCTTACAAGGCACTCCAGGAACTCGGGATCATTATCCCCACCACAATTACAACACCGTCGTCCTTCTACACATCGTTCTTCAGTATACCCTGTCCGTCTGCACACACTTGAAACATGGCCAAATCCCTAAAAATATTTACACTGCAGTGGTTTGGGGACGAAAGCTCTTACAGCATATCTTACATAACCAAGCTTCACATGTGTAGGTAGGTGCTCTTTATAAAAAAACGACAGGATCGACCGACTTTACATAAGTGGTTACAGAAGACGGAAATGCAAAAAGTTTCCCACTTTTTCTGAATTCACCCTACTGTAGTTCTGCTTGGTGCCATTGGTGCCAAAAATTAACAAGATAACAGTACAACAAGAACCAGAGCCCTGCCTAACCTAAGTACAGGGGGTCCCTAATGTAAACTGGATATCTTTCCTCCATTGGAAAAGCCTATAAGACTGTCCCACTTTAGCTACTCCATGCTGTCCTACTTTAGCTAGCTATGGTTGGTAAAGTGGGACAACTGACTGAATTACAAAATTGTAACATAATATTGGCAACTTTTTATTTTTATTTTGATGCACCAGTACATAGTATTTACATTTACATCACAATTGTTCACAGTGCATTATTTATGCAAGTTGTATAACCTTAAAATCAAAACAGAAAAAAAAGCTATGTCACTGATCTTACCCTGTGCCATTGTCTGGCAGTGTGAGCTCCCTGTTTGAAGCTTGCGCTGCCCTATGATGTCACACCAATTAAATTATTTTGATAATGTGGTTTCTCTGCAAGGGCTTATGCCGTGT
The DNA here is from genome assembly GCF_020615455.1 of Coregonus clupeaformis. Classification (NCBI taxonomy): domain Eukaryota; kingdom Metazoa; phylum Chordata; class Actinopteri; order Salmoniformes; family Salmonidae; genus Coregonus; species Coregonus clupeaformis. The sequence goes on along the minus strand of NC_059208.1, from coordinate 50,501,119 downwards.
TCAAAACAACTGGGAACTCGGAATTCTCCAACTTCGACTTCAGCGCGATCAAAACAACTGGGAACTCGGCGGGAAAAAACGAGCTCCGACTGGGAAAAATCTATTTGAACAGTCTTCCAACTCGAAATTTCAACGCGGAAACTGGAGTCTTTTTAGAGCTCTGACTATCAGACCTGAAGATCACAGAGGTCATAATAATTTGCCATTTAGCAGACGCTTTTATCCAAAGCGACTTACAGTCATGTGCGCATACATTCTTACGTATGGGTGGTCCCAGGGATCGAACCCACTACCCTGGCGTTACAAGCGCCATGCTCTACCAATTGAGCTACAGAGGACCACCCATATTTGACCCGCGTATTTTTCCAAGTTCCCAGTTGTGTTTGAACGCCGCATCAGTAACAATAGTTTAGATTTTTACTTGTCAGACGATGAAATAAACACTTCAGGATTAAGCTGTCCAGTTTATATTACTTTTTCATAATTCACCCTATATCAACTGAATCATCCACTGTATATTTGTATATCAACTGCTCATTCTATTATAGCTCTATGCTCACTCTACCTATTTGTGTATAATGTATGTTAACACCTTTGTCTGTGTTCTGTATCTAAATGTTGTCTATCACTAGCAGCACCATATTACCAATAAGTACAATTCTGAGTATGTGTAAATGTATTTGTCGAATAAAGGTGATTGTGAATTCTGATAATTTCACCACTTCGTAAATATTATTCAAACGCTAAGGGGGCTAGCTAAGCCTATTCCATTAATTCTCATTATTGGAAATCTTACAGAATGTGGCTTTAAAATTCCTTGTTTGGGACTGGATTCAACGATTTCTTTTGAAACATCCACAGTACGAAGTTGAGTTAATAGGTACCCTAGCGGCACCCGTAGAAAAAGGCAGGGTTTTTTTTGGCGCTCGCGCAGCTGCAACATTCTGCACCACACGCGGGTGAGAAGAGAACGAAGCTGCTTGCTTTCTTTCCGTCGTCCATTCTACATTAGGTTTTTATTGATTTGCAAGGTGAGTCCCTCAAGATCCAACTTCGAATTATTATGCAACGTGTAGTGTAGACTGATCATTGATGTTATGCATATTTGTGCCGTCCAGCCACAGTAGCCAACTTGGTTACTAACGTTACAGCTTTGCTAGCTAATGTTACCAAAGCTACGCTGACAAAGGGATTTAATTGCGCTAGCTAGTTAACTAGCTAGCACGCGTAGCTATGTAACTTCGCTTGATAGTCAGCTAGCTGCCCTTTATCAAAGGAATATCTGATTCTCACTGCCTAATCAACTAACAAGTGCTAATGGAATGTTCCATTTGCAGCTTTTGGGCCTTGCAATCACAATTGGGCCGGCCATTGTGCCAACCCAAACGTCTGGTAGCTAGCTAAGCCTTGGAAGTTTGCTAACGAAGTCTAAGATTGCTAAATTCCACTTCGCAAGCAAACTAACAAACTACCCCACAATGTCTAGTTAACTAATGTTAACACTCAGTTAACACAATTTAGTTGTGTTCAATTGAGTAGTTAGCTTTGAGGAACTACTAAGCTTGTTAGTACAGTCAATGCAAGCATTAGACTAGCCCTAGGCCTGAAAAATATTCTCTAGTTGGGGGGGGGGGGGCAACGGAATCTGTAGTTATAACGTTAGATTATGTAGATATAAACAGCTAACGTTGGCTAGAAGCCAATATAGCTAACAGTAACGTTACATAAAATACAATTACAACCTGTGTGCCGTTTTTATTTAGCTAGCTAACAAAGTTATTTTGTTAGCATTGTCTGTGTGAGGATAGAGGAATGATTGATGAAGTGCAAAACGCACGAGCTCCATAAAAGCCTAGGCAGCCTATAGTGGGCGCTGGATCTGCACTACAAGGTGGTTGAAATGGTTTTATTAAGACGTTACACATTTTCACGTCTTTTTTCCGGCTGCTCGCCATTCGATGGTTAAGGAGGGTAATTATGCCTGGCAGCGGAATGGATTATGCTTTATGTACAAGCCGGTTCACCGGGGATGCGAGTGTATTACCGGGAATGCACATCAATCCTAGACGATAGAGGGCGCTACATCTGCACTATCGGCTGCCTAGTCTAGCTCCATAAGCGATTCCCCTCCACTTTTAGCATGTGAGCATGATCTGTTAGAACAAACAACTATCAGCGAAGAAACATGTTCATCATAGCTAGCTATTTTGCATACAATAATTGTGTGTAAATGTATTGGGTGAATAAAGGTAATTTTGGCCATTTCACCACTGCTTGTATATTCTTCAAAAGCCAAGGGGGATAGCTAAACCTAATCCATTTAAGCATTTATGTAATCAAAACAAGTAAAAATCTAGTGACCTGCTAATATGTAAAATTAAATAAAGCGTATACCTTTTGACTTCTAGCTAACAGGCTTAGCTTACATTATCAGATGGACCCAAAGTCTCCTATGGACAACATCATTTGGGAAACAATAAAACGAGCACCTTCCTGCTGAAGAGATGGTTGCAGCCTGGAGCAAAACAATATACCATCCTTGCGTTTTCGTTCGAGCTGGTAGGCGGAAAGCTAACTAGCTTTTTGGCGAACTCGTGTATCGGGACTAATTTGCGTGGTCGGCGTAGTGACGTGAGAAATGTTGCTATTGATGTTGTAGTTCCATTTCTGTTAGTTAGCCACTAATCAGCAACTGACTTAATTTGAGCACATAGTCTTCATTATTCATAAAGGTCATGTTAACTGATCAAAAACCAAAAACCCATTCATTTCCCCAATAGGAATGACCAATGAACTAGGGGTAGAAAATGCTAACTCATTGCTGGTTTTTAGGACTACAAGCTATGGTGTGGTCGTATACCGGGCCTAAAAAATATTTATGCGAGTAGACCGCTGATTGGCCAGCTCATCATCCCCTATGAGGAAATGGCACGTTGGGTGTCACAGTATCACTTGAAAAACAATCTGATATTAATATTGTATTGCTAGTCTGGACTATAGCCTGTGTAAGCATTGTGTCAGGTGGTCTCATGTTATTAAAACCCAAATTCGTCTCTTTAAAAAGATGAAAACCTCCTCCCCTCTTGTTTCGCAGCCTAACATGGGTAAAAAGCAGAATGGCAAAGGGAAGAAGGAGGTGCTGGAGGCAGAGCCGCCGGAGGAGTATGTTGTGGAGAAGGTGATGGACCAGCGCATCGTCAACGGGAAGGTGGAATTCTTCCTCAAGTGGAAAGGATTTACAGAGTGAGTGCACAGTTCCGGGGACCTCCGCCCGCCTACCTTCTGCCTGGAAGTGCTTCCCTGGTATGGGGCTGTGCTTGTGTGGCATACATCTCCTGCAGAACCTAGCTAGTTGAAATAATCTGCATTTTGAATTGAATTTCAAAGACTTCCATTTTAGTTACAGATATAAGCTCTTGTAAAATGTATTTAAATAGTTTGCTGCATTTCTAGAGCATGTTTTACTCTTCTTACCAGTATGCTGATAGTCTTTTGAAATTAGCAGGAGAAGAAATTGCCACTGACTTCTGTATCTTTCCTTTCAGAGCGGATAACACTTGGGAGCCAGAGGATAACCTGGATTGTCCAGAGCTGATCTCAGCTTTCTTGGAAGCCCAGAAGACCGTGGTGGAGAAGCCTGACTCCAACAAGCGGAAGTCTTCAACAGATGAGCCAGAGACGGAGGGAAACAAAGCCAAGAAGAAGAAGGATGTGGTGAGTGTCCGAATTAACCCGTGTTTTTGTTTCAAATCAATGTTGTAGGATTTTGTGTTTTTGTAGGCCTAACTATTTTGTGTATAGGCTAGTCTGCAAGTGCAATAGTTATTTTATCAGTTTGTCATGGTTTCCAGACTGGTTGCATGGGAGCTGTGGTTTATTTCTGTACCGTGTGTTTCAGAGTGACAAACCACGGGGCTTTGCCAGGAGCCTGGATCCAGAGAGGATAATCGGTGCTACAGACAGTAGTGGAGAACTTATGTTCTTGATGAAGTGGTGAGTCTCAAATTGCAAAACATGAACTCTTCACCTGTGCTGTTCCTCTCAAATATCACTCATTTTTCAGGGTTGCACAGCCCAAGAGCCATCCCTCATATAATTGATCTTCCCTGATATAACGTTGTTCACCTCCTAATATTACTGTACTTGTGCCTTTGGAAACTTCACATTTTAGTTTTCTAATGTGCACCTGAACTTTATTATCCTGATCAGTGCTACTTGCTGAATAGGTGAGTGTTATTATTCTGATCAATAGCCACTAATAAAACCAACGTCCCTCTACTCTACAGGAAAGACTCAGACGAGGCGGACCTGGTCCCGGCCCGTGAGGCCAACACCCGCTGCCCTCAGGTGGTCATCTCCTTCTATGAGGAGAGGCTGACCTGGCACTCCTGTCCCGAGGACGAGGCGCAATAACACCCCTTCCTCACCCAACTGACCTTCGACCCCGTCCCTGTTCCTGCCTCTCAGGACTGTTCTCCATGTCTCCACTTTTTTTGTTATTTACAGCATGTTTAGCCATAGTATTAGTGCAGAGCAGTCAGGTGAAAGTCTGTGCTTTTGTACATATTTTAGTGATAGGACGGTGTTATTTACTGGGAATGGGACCGATGAGGAGAAACAGGGATGGGTGATTTGTCGCTTTTTAATGGACCTATTCCTCATCCAATACTGGTAGGGACTGGTTCCTCAATTGATATGTAGTTACAGTTGGAAATGTACACCATGGTTTATACAAAAGTTGTTTGTTTGTTTTCCCCCATAATCACTTGTCTGACATCTCCTCCCTCCTGTTAAAGTAGTTTTTGTTTTCACCCCCCCCATTGTTGCATACTTGAATCCCTTGAACAGTATGTCTTTTGCTGTATATTCACTTTGTAAATATTTTTCCAAAAAGCTGTTCAATAAAGGTTTATATGCTTCATTTTACCACCCCCTCTGCCTGGGCTGAGGTTTGTTACATAGCGCTGACAACACTGTGGTTGTAACTGTTATGCACCCTGACCTCAACCAATGATAACCATAGACTCTGCCAGATGATCATTGTTCGACCTACTGACTCAACATGAAGGAATGCCTTCAAATGCTTCTGAGTTTTGTGCATGGTAAAATTATACCAATAGGTGACAGTCAGTCATTGATACTAGGGAAGCTGATTTTGACAAATTAATTACTGAGGTGATTTGTGGATAGACTGTTGGCCTACTCTGACAATACAGACTCATACACACTGGACCCTACAGTGGAATGTTTTTACCTCTTATTTGCTCTGTCCTGTTGTGATTGCTGTTACATTCAAAATACATGCAGCACGCTCCATTTGGGAAAACAATGTTTTAAATTCTTGGAACGGCTCTAAGCACATGTTTAAATCCCATTTCTTAGATTGGCCAAAGTTCTCCAATTCAGAACTGGTGCAGCTTTGGTTTTTTAACCATCTGAACTTAATTGACACAACTTTGATGTTTCCAGATAGCGCTGTCTCAAAGCCATAGTTAAATTAGGCAGATTCCTCTAATTGCTGCTGTCAGTTACGCAATGGTGACGGTGTTATGATTAACAATTTAGAATCATGCTTTGAACTATGGATACTAAAATAAAAATGTAAACATGTGCCCGCCATAATTCTTCTTGAATGTCTAGCAGGCTCACTGTAAATATGCATAATAGAATGCGTTGGAGTCCTTCAACATCGTAGAATACACTGACTTAATCTGTGAAGGCCAGGGAAGTTAGCCTTCTCTTCACAGATCATCTCAAAAGACTTCAGGGAGGGACAGCAGTCACAGGTTCATGAAAGATGAGTTGATACTAGATACGGAATGTCCCGCACGTAAGAAAGATTGATAGAATCCCACAGACAGACACATGACAGTGCTGTTCGAATGTATATCCCTTGGACCTTCCTGTCTGAAGTGACTGATCACAAATCTGTGGTATGACTTGATGTCATTATGACCTGACCCTAAATGTCAGGAACCAGAAGTGTGTCTGGGAGGTATGGAGACTGAGGTAAAGGTTAAAGTTCACAGAGTTTACTTAGTGGTTCCCTCCATGTTTGTCTTTTGGAGGTGGCAAAGCAGGTTTTATCGTAGGAAAACCCCTTGTTTTGCTCAGCAGTCAGTATTTAGAAGGAGTAGAAAGCTGTGTTTACTGACATCTTCTGGACAGTTACTTTAGGATTACGTCTCTGCTGGCCAGCTGGCATTTTAATATGCCATTTAGCAGACGCTTTTATCCAAAGCGACTTACAGTCATGCGTGCATACATTTTTGTGTATGGGTGGTCCCGGGGATCGAACCCACTACCTTGACGTTACAAGCGCCGTGCTCTACCAGCTGAGCTACAGAGGACCACATTGTTAGGGGTCCCATGACTGGCATTGGGGCACTAGAGATAGACTTTAGACTTCAGTGGTACAATACAGGGAGTTCCCATAGCATCTTCCTCTGGCCTCAGGAAGCTTCCACAGCGACAGCCTCTCAACACTGGGGCTTCCTTCAGGCAACTATATTTTTTTATTGAAAATGACAGACCCTAGCTAAAAGACAGCCCCTCTGATGTCACTGCCTGAAGTGATAAGGGAAATCCAGGCAGCCTGAGCTTTAGGTGAGTTGTAATAGCTCAAGTGTCAGAGTTTGTCAGGATATCAGGGTATAGACTTAGTATGTCTCTCCTGAGGGGTATACTACCAAACAGGATCAAGGAGTTAGCCAGCTAACTTGCCTAAATATTCGAATCACTTTTTATTTTTTAGAAAGAGAAGCTTAAAATTAGGTCATAGGTCAGAGTCATTTTCATTGACAATAAATCACTAAGAGGGAGGTCCACCACCCACGCTGGTTGAATCAATGTTGTTTCCAAGCCATTTCCATGAAATTACGCTGAACCAACGTCGAATATACGTTGAATTGACGTCGGTGCGCAGTGGGAAATATTATGTAACAGAGAAAGTTCCTCATATCTTACACCATTCAACCAGTTCTGGAATCTCACAGGTTTAGTTCTAAATGGCACACCATTCCTTACTTAGAGTACTACTTTTAGAATAGGGTGCCATTTGGGATGCACCACAGTCACACTGTCAATGGGACCTTGGTGACAGAGAGGCTTTTGGAAGAGTGACAGGGGCAAATACTAGAATGGAAGGGTAGATGGAGAACCTGATTTGTGATCAGCTGTGGTCACCAACAAAGAGAGGGCGAGCAAGAAAAAAAATAGTTTACACACATTTTCCACTATTTAAGCCTTTCATTCAGAATGATTGAGGTTCTGATTGCATCTCAACCTCTTGCAGGTGTTAATCTCACAGGGAGGTCATTCAACCACACAAGACTTGTGTTGAGAAATAACACAGGTTGAGAATTGTGTTGAGATATAACACATACACATCGTAGAACATGTTGCAAACAGATTGTGTTGGATGGGTTCTAGGTCCAGATCATTGTACCCTATTTATCAGTTATCTCACCCTGCACTCTGACCAGTTTACAAAGAATACCATTGATTCCTATTTGCTGGGGATTGTCAAATGATCAAAGATAAGTTGTTTGAGAGAGTGAAGGTCCTTGAAGACATGTTGAGACAATATCGCAATAGGAACGCTTTATCAATGGGATTCCTGGAATCTCTTCTAGTCTAGATACTCAATCCTTTGAAAGTGAAATTAATTGGAAACTGAGGAGAGAGTGTCTTTTAACTATTTGCACATCATTACAACACTGTATATAGACATAATATGACATTCAAAATGTCTCTATTCCTTTGGAACTTTTGTGAGTGTAATGTTTACTGTTCATTTTTTAGAGTTTATTTAACTTTTGTTTATTATCTATTTCACATTTTTATTTTATTTTTATTTTTTATTTAACCTTTATTTAACTAGGCAAGTCAGTTAAGAACAAATTCTTATTTACAATGACGGCCTACCAAAAGGCAAAAGGTCTCCTGTTGGGATGGGGGCTGGGATTCAAAATAAAAATATAGGACAAAACACATATCACGTCAAGAGAGACACCACAACACTACATAAAGAGAGACCTAAAACAACAACATAGCATGGCAGCAACACATGACAAAACAGCATGGTAGCAACACAACATTGCAGCAGCACAACATGGTAGCAGAAAAAAAAATGGTACAAACATTATTAGGTAGAGGTAGAGACAACAATACATCACGCGAAGCAGCCACAACTGTCAGTAAGAGTGTCCATGATTGAGTCTTTGAATGAAGAGATGGAGATAAAACTGTCCAGTTTTAGTGTTTTTTGCAGCTCGTTCCAGTCGCTAGCTGCAGCGAACTGTAAAGAAGAGCGACCCAGGGATATGTGTGCTTTGGGGACCTTTAACAGAATGTGACTGGCAGAACGGGTGTTGTATGTGGAGGATGAGGGCTGCAGTAGGTATCTCAGATAGGGGGGAGTGAGGCCTAAGAGGGTTTTGTAAATAAGCATCAACCAGTGGGTCTTGCAACGGGTATACAGAGATGACCAGTTTACAGAGGAGTATAGAGTGCAGTGATGTGTCCTATAAGGAGCATTGGTGGCAAATCTGATGGCCGAATAGTAAAGAACATCTAGCCGCTCGAGAGCACCCTTATCTGCCGATCTACAAATTACGTCTCCGTAATCTAGCATGGGTGGGATGGTCATCTGAATCAGGGTTAGTTTGGCAGCTGGGGTGAAAGAGGAGCGATTACAATAGAGGAAGCCAAGTCTAGAGTTAACCTTAGTCTGCAGCTTTGATATGTGCTGAGAGAAGGACAGTGTACTGTCTAGCCATACTCCCACGTACTTGTATGAGGTGATTACCTCAAGCTCTAAACCCTCAGAGGTAGTAATCACACCGGTGGGGAGAGGGGTATTGTTCTTACCAAACCACATTACCTTTGTTTTGGAGGTGTTCAGAACAAGGTTAAGGGCAGAGAAAGCTTGATGGACACTAAGAAAGCTTTGTTGTAGAGCGTTTAACACAAAATCCAGGGAGGGGCCAGCTGAGTTTAAGACTGTATCATCTGGATATAAATGGATGAGAGAGCTTCCTACTGCCTGAGCTGTGTTGTTGTAAATTGAGAAGAGAGTGGGGCCTAGGATCGAGCTTTGGGGTACTCCCTTGGTGACAGGCATTGGTTGAGACAGCAGGTGTTCTGACTTTATACACTGCACTCTTTGAGAGAGGTTGTTAGCAAACCAGGCCAAAGACCTCTCAGAGACACCAATACTCCTTAGTCGGCCCACAAGAATGCAATAGTCTACCGTATCAAAAGCTTTGGCCAAGTCAATAAAAATAGCAGCACAACATTGCTTAGAATCAAGGGCAATAGTGACATCATTTAGGACTTTTAAGGTTGCAGTGACACATCCATAACCTGGGTGGAAACCAGATTGCATACCAGAGAGAATACTATAGACATCAAGAAAGCCAGTCAGTTGATTATTGACAAGTTTTTACAACACTTTTGATAAACAGGGCAAAATAGAAATTGGCCTATAACAGTTAGGATCAGCTTGATCTCCCCCTTTAAATAAAGGATGCACCATGGCTGCCTTCCAAACAATGGGAACCTCCCCAGAAAGGAGAGACAGGTTAAAAAGGTCAGAGATAGGCTTGGCGATGATAGGGGCAGCAACCTTAAAGAAGAAAGGGTCTAAACCATCTGACCCAGATGGTTTTTTGGGGTCAAGTTTAAGGAGCTCCTTTAGCACCTCGGACTCAGTGACCGCCTGCATGGAGAAACTTTGGGAAGGGGCAGGGGAAAAGAGGGAGGAGCATCAGGGCTAGTCGCATTAGAAGGGGTGGGAGGTGAGGAAATGTTGGACGGGCAAGGAGGCATGGCTGAGTCAAATAGGAATCCTGACTTAATGAAGTGGTGATTAAAGAGCTCAGCCATGTGCTCCTTGTCAGTAACAACCACATCGTCAACATTAAGGGACATGGGCAGCTGTGAGGAGGAGGAGGGTTTATTCTCCAGGTCTTTAACTGTTTTCTAGAACTTCTTGGGGTTAGACCCACAGAGAGAGAACTACTTCTTAAAGTAACTAACTTTGGCCTTCCGGGAGAGCCTGAGTGCACTTATTTCTCATTTGCCTGAACGAGAGCCAGTCAGCCTGAGTATGCGTGTGCCAAGCCTTTCGCCAAATGGAATTCTTGAGGTGGAGTAACTCTGCCAGATCACGGTCGAACCAGTGGCTGAACCTGTTTTTAATTCTAATTTTCTTTATGGGGGCGTGTTTGTTAACAATACCTCTGAAAATATCAAAAAAGAAGGTCCAAGTGTCTTTGACAGAGGGGATCAAGTTGATTCTATACGAATGTACAGAGGCCAGGTCATGAAGTAAGGCTTGCTCTTTAAAGTTTTTTAGCAAGCGTCTATGACAAATCAGGACAGATCATTTCACTGAGCAGCCATTATGAACACAGGCTGTAAAACAGTGATCACTAAGGTCATTACAGAAAACACCAGACTGATACCTATCAGGATTATTTGTGAGGATAACACCAAGGAGAGTAGCCTTTTCTGTGTGTTTGGAGTCATACCTTGTGGGATTGGTAATAATCTGAGAAAGATTTAGGGAGTCCCATTGCTTTAGGACTTGGTCAGGTGGTTTAAGCATGTTCCAGTTTAGGTCACCTAGCAGGACAAATTCAGACTTAGTGTAAGGGGCCAGGAGAGAGCTTAGGGCAGATAGGGTACAGGCCGGTGCTGATGGTGGACGATAACACCCAGCAACAGTCAACAAAGAGCTATTTTAAAGTTGAATGCTTAAAACCAGAAAATCAAATTATTTGGGGACAGACTTGGTGGAGACAACCGAGCACTAAAGGTGTTCCTTGGTAAAGATTGCTACTCCAACACCTTTGGAAGATATGTCTTGCCGAAAAGGGTTATAACCACAAACACTTGCTTTGGCAGAAACACTTGCTTTGGCAATGTAAACATATGTTTCCCATGCCTATAAAGCCCTTTGAATTGAATTGAGAGAGAAAGAGAGCGAGCGAAAGAGAGAGAGACTATTAAATTAAAGACTACCAGAATCCACTGGATTCTTCAATTACATTGAATGAACTACAGGACAAAATACAAACCCTCCAACCCAAAAAGGCCTGTGGTGTTGATGATATCCTAAATGAAATGATACAATTCCAATTGACTATACTTAAACTCTTTAACATCATCCTCAATTCTGGCATCTTTCAAAATATTTGGAACAAAGGACTGATCACCACAATCCATGAAAGTGGAGACAAACGTGGGATATGGGTCAACAGCAACCTTGGAAAAATCCTCTGCATTATCATTAACAGCAGACTCGTACATTTCCTCAGCGAAAACAATGTACTGAGCAAATGTGAAATTGGCTTGTTACCAAATTACCGTACGACACACCACGTATTCACCCTGCACTCCCTAATTGACAAACAAACAAACCAAAACAAAGGCAAAGTCTTCTCATGCTTTGTTGATTTCAAAAAAGCTTTTGACTCAATTTGGTATGAGGGTCTACTATTCAAATTGATGGAAAGCGGTATTGGGGGAAAAACATATGACATTATAAAATCCATGTACACAAACAACAAGTTTGCGGTTAATATTGGAAAAAACACACACATTTCTTTCCACAGGGCCGTGGGGTGAGACAGGGATGCAGCTTGAATCCCACCCTCTTCAACATACTGTATACAGTGCAATCTGAAAAAATTCAGACCCCTTGACCTTTTACACATTTTGTTACGTTACAGCCTTATTCTAAAATCGATTACATTAATTTTTTTCCTCATCAATCTACACAGAATACCCCATAATGACAAAGCGAAAACAGGGTTTTAGAAATGTTTGAAATTAAAAACACAGGGCCTGTGTATTGGTACACCCTCATGATCACATACCTTATTTACATAAGTATTCAGACCATTTGCTATGAGACTCCAAATTGAGCTCAGGTGCATCCTGTTTCCATTGATCATCCTTGAGATGTTTCTACAACTTGATTGGAGTCCACCTGTGGTAAATTCAATTGATTGGACATGATTGTGGTAGCATCATGCTGCGAGGGTGTTTTTCAGAGGCAGGGACTGGGAGACTAGTCAGGATTGAGGGAAAGATGAACGGAGCAAAGTACAGAGAGATTGTTGATGAAAACCTGCTCCAGAGCGCTCAGGACCTCAGACTGGTGGCGAAGGTTCACCTTCCAACAAAACAATGACCCTAAGCACACAGCCAAGACAATGCAGGAGTGGCTTCGAGACAAGTCTCTGAATGTCCTTGAGTGGCCCAGCCAGAGCCTGGACTTGAACCCAATCTAACATCTCTGGAGAGACCTGAAAATAGCTGTGCAGCGGCGCTCCCTAGCCAACCTGACAGAGCTTGAGAGGATCTGCAGAGAAGAATGGGAGAAACTCCCCAAATACAGGTGTGCCAAGCTTGTAGCGTCATACCCAAGAAGACTTGAGGCTGAATACTTATGTAAATGTATATTTCATTTAATTTTATCTGATAAATTAGCAAACATTTCTAAAAACCTGTCTTTGCTTTGTCATTATGGGGTATTGTGTGTAGATTGATGAGGGAAAAAAACTAAATAATCAATTTTAGAATAAGACTGTAACGTAACAAAATGTGGAAAAAGTAAAGGGCTCTGAAAACTTTCCGAATGCACTGTATATATAAACGAATTGGCGAGGGCACTAGAACAGTCTGCAGCACCCGGCCTGTTTTCGCTTTGTCATTATGGGGTATTGTGTGTAGATTGATGAGGATTTCTATTTATTTAATCTATTTTTAAATAAGGCTGTAACGTAACACATTTTTTTAAAAAGTCAAGGGGTCTGAATACTTTCAGAATGCACTGTATATCAACGAATTGGCGAGGGCACTAGAACAGTCTGCAGCACCCAGCCTCACCCTACTAGAATCTGAAGTCAAATGTCTACTGTTTGCTGATGATCTGGTGCTTCTGTCACCAACCTAGGAGGGCCTACATCAGCCCCTAGATCTTCTGCACAGATTCTGTCAGACCTGTGCCCTGCCAGAAAATATCAGTAAGACAAAATAATGGTGTTCCAAAAAAGGTCCAGTTGCCAGCACCACAAATACAAATTCCGTCTAGACACTGTTGCCCTAGAGCACACAAAAAACTATACCTACCTTGGCCTAAACATCAACCCCACAAGTAACTTCCACAAAGCTGTGAACAATCTGAGAGACAAGGCAAGAAGGGCCTTCAACGCCATCAAAAGGAACATAAAATTCGACATACCAATTAGGATCTGGCTAAAAATACTTGAATCAGTTATAGAACCCATTGCCCTTTATGGTTGTGAGGTCTGGGGTCCGCTCACCATCCAAGAATTCACAAAATGAGACAAACATGCAGAATTCTGCAAAAATATCCTCTGTGTACAATGTAAAACACCAAATAATGCATGCAGACCAGAATTAGCCCGATACCCGCTAATGATCTAAATCCAGAAAAGAGCCGTTAAATTCTACAACCACTTAATAGGAAGCGATTCCTAAACCTTCCATAACAAAGCCATCACCTACAGAGAGATGAACCTGGAGGAGAGTCCCCTAAGCTGGCTGGTCCTGGGGCTCTGTTCTCAAACACAAACAGACCCCACAGTGCCCCAGGACAACAACACAATTAGACCCAACCAAATCATGACAAAACAAAAAGATAATTACTTGAAACATTGGAAAGAATTAACAAAAAAACAGTGCAAACTAGAATGCTATTTGGCCCTAAACAGAGAGTACACAGTGGCAGAATAATTGACCACCGTGACTGACCCAAAATTAAGGAAAGATTTGACTATCTACAGACTCAGTGAGCATAGCCTTGATATTGAGAGAAGCCGACGTAGGCAGACCTGGCTCTCAAGAGAAGACAGGCTATGTGCACACTGCCCACAAAATGAGGTGGAAACTGAGCTGCACTTCCTGATCTCCTGCCAAATGTATGACCGTATTAGAGACACATATTTCCCTCAGATTACACAGACCCACAAAGAATTCAAAAACAAATCGAATTTGGATAAACTCCCATATCTATTGGGTGAAATACCACAGTGTGCCATCACAGCAGCAAGATTTATAACCTGTTGCCACAAGAAAAGGGCAACCAGTGAAGAACAAACGCCATTGTAAATACATTAATTTTCCCTTTTGTACTTTAACTATTTGCACATCGTTACAACACTGTATGTAGCCATAATGTGACATTTGAAATGTTTGATCTATTTCACTTGCTTTGGCAATGTAATCATGTGTTTCCCATGCCAATCAGGGGCGGCCTGTTCAATAGGGCGATATGGGCGACGACTGCCAAACGGGAAAAAGGAAGGGATTTTTTTTCTAATCAATTATATCACGGCAACAGTAGTTATCAGTGTTGTAATCTATACGTCTGATCTGCCACAGTGCCACACTGCCACTAAATGTCGAATCAGGCTAAAGTCGGTGCTTCAAATGGCTCCCCCCTTTTTGGGGCGATTTCAGTCAGGTTGAAAATCGCCCAGAAGTCTGTAATAGACTCCCCATGTAAAATCTATTTTTTTCAAATTTCAGAGCCTTCAATACAATCTCAATGGGTGTCTGTGGGCTTGCACTTACGCGCTTTCGTCATACGTTACGTAACCATGAACGTAACTGAGAAAAGAGTGGATTGTTTGAAAGAAGTTCCTTTTTGTCGGCGATTCGGCGAACAAATGAAGATAAATTGGCAACGAAACAATTAGGACCTCCCAGACCAAATTTAATAATTCAACAGGTTTCTACTAAAGGCGGAAAGTCCTACACCCGAGGATTTTCCAAAAATTGGTACGAACGAAAAAGACATTGCCACTCACTCAACTGGATGACGAGGGATACAGGCTAGCTGTCCGCCGCCACAACGATGAGGTTAGTGTTGATAATCACAAGTTTACTGGATGTGGATATGGTGTAATAAAGGCAGTTTATTCAGAGGTAAATATATCTGGAATCGCGTTCATGGACCCGTTCGTCAAACTCTTAGGAGCTATAAATTAAGCCCCATTACTTACCATATCAGATAAGAGAAATTGCTGCAGCTACATATATTTTACATCCTGGCCCTACATAGTTCACTATTTGCATCACTTACCAAAATATTACATGTGGTCATATATGCTTGGAAAGTGGAGATGCCATAGAACGTCAAAAAAAGTAAACATTGCTGGAGACACATTGCCGTTTTGGAGAAGACATCGCGTTTGCTAGCGAAGAGATTTGTTGTGGCAAATGAACTTGGGCTGGGAATTGCCAGGAACCTCACGATAAGATATATGCATCAGCATTGCGAGTCTCATGATTCTATACGTATTGCGATTCGATACTGTGATTTTATTGCGCACCATATGTCTGTTGCAGAGGGATCAGAAAGCCATGAGAACGAGTTTTGATCAGTCATGGAAATAAAAGTGCTGAAAACAAATTTGCTCCCAATGTGAAAAGATTGAGAACAAGCTATGAAGGAACAATAATGGTGTTTTGGTGCAGGTACAGCCAACTAGCGCTAAAATATTGCGATATTGTCAATACAGTATATCGTAAAGTATCACTATGTAACTCGATTTCTTTCACCCCAATCCCTCAAATTAACGGTAAATAACTGAATTGTTTGCCCCACATTTAGCTAAGATGATTAGCTAGCCAGCTAAAATGTTTTATTTAGTTAGCAGTCGCATCTACAATAGTTTACTGTCAATAACATGTCTCCAAAAATGACGTGGTGTCTCCAATTGTGTTGACATTTTACAATTGCAATGCGCATCCATGAGTATCCACTTTCTGTAGCTCAGCTGGTAGAGCATGGTGCTTGTAACGCCAAGGTAGTGGGTTCGATCCCGGGACCACCCATACACAAAAATGTATGCACGCATGACTGTAAGTCGCTTTGGATAAAAGCGTCTGCTAAATGGCATATTATTATTATTATTATTATTATTATTATCTGAAGAGAGCCCCAAACATTGTGTGCAGACATTTTATGCAATAAATGAAGTAGGTTCAATCTAGTAGTTCTGATCTTCTGATTGGTCCTGATGAGTTGGGCGAGGTCCCCCTGCAGGCTACTGTCACTGTTGCATTGGCTCTGAGTCGGGTTCTCTGTCTTCAAATGTTCAGCCTAAGAGAGGGATTTTTGTGTGTGTGTGTGTGTGTGTGTGTGTGTGTGTTTAACAGTGATGATGTGTGTGTGTGTGTGTGTGTTTAACAGTGATGATGTGTGTGTGTGTGTGTTTGTGTGTGTGTGTGTCCTCAGAGCAAGAACTCGTGAGTTGGAAGAACTGAGAGGCCTATGGCGTGGGTGTTGTCCTTGGCCACCTGCTGACAAGGCTGACAAGATAGGACCCTTTTGTCCATTGTTATTGGATAGGAACAGAACTTATAACCAGCTCCTGACCTAAATAGATCTTAGCACAACATTTTACTCAACATATCATATTCCATATTCACTATAACAAATATATTTACTACGACATTAGCAAGAACCGCCACATCCTCAGCCGGCTAATCCAGTGTGTGAAGTTTTGCGGAGTGTTTGAGTTAGCTTTGCGAGGCAAAGATGAAACTGAGGGCTCCACCAACCCTGGTAAGCCAACACTTTTGAGATCAGTCAATAAATGCTTCTGGTATTGACTTATATGCTGCCCCTGTCTTCATGTTGTTGCTGGACATATCTTTTTTTAAATGTGTGTAGGTCACCTAAATCATCAGAAAAATTGCCCCTCCTGAGAATTTTTTCAGGAGCCGCCACTGATGCCAATTAAGCTCTTTGAATTTAATTTCATTGAGAGAGAGAGAGAGAGAGAGAGAGAGAGAGAGAGAGAGAGAGAGAGAGAGAGAGAGAGAGAGAGAGAGAGAGAGAGAGAGAGAGAGAGAGAGAGAGACAACATGACTGGACATTGAATTGAGGCAGAGAAACAAGTATGAGCACACTGTCTCACTCAATTCAACATACCAATGCAGTCTATAACAAAACAACCTTTAATCTATCCCTGAAAGCACTATCTGAAAATCAATTGAGAGATAGCCGAATAGCATTTTACTCCCAAGACATATTGCATAGGCCTGTGGATCTTTTTTTCCAGAAGCATTGATAACATTCCCTATGGACACTTTTGTTAACGTCAACAAGTTAGCTCTACGTCCACAACATACTTTCGAAATGTTACGAGAGGCAGATGATTATTTAGGATCGGCCTGTGCATTCTGTCTGGGTTATACTTAGAATGTTGACGTGGTGTTGCAGCACCACAATGGCATCCAGGCTTCCAGGAAGCAGCTCGGGGTCAGACAGTCCTATGCTGAATCAGGCTAATCTAGTTTAGTTAGCTAGCGGCCCATGTTTTTCCTAGAGGACCCCATACTGGCCGATTTCTCCCCTAAGACCCCCATTATTAGCCAAATAATTATACTTCTGTGCCCAATTTAGACAGCCAACTGGGCTAAAGATGGACCAGTTGGCTGTTGTAATGATGTGCAAATAGTTAAAGTACAAAAGGGAAAATAAATAAACATTAATATGGGTTGTATTTACAATGGCGTTTGTTCTTCACTGGTTGCCCTTTTCTTGTAGCAACTGGTTACAAATCTTGCTGCTGTGATGGCACACTGTGGTATTTCGCCCAATAGATATGTGAGTTTATCAAAATTGGATTTGTTTTTGAATTCTTTGTGGATCTGTGTAATCTGAGGGAAATATGTGTCTTTAATATGGTCATACATTTGGCAGGAGATTAGGAAGTGCAGCTCCGTTTCCACCTCATTTTGTGGGCAGTGTGCACATAGCCTGTCTTCTCTTGAGAGCCAGGTCTGCCTACGTCGGCCTCTCTCAATGGCAAGGCTATGCTCAATGAGTGTGAAGATAGTCCAAGCTTTCCTTAAGTTTGGGTCAGTCACAGTGGTCAAGTATTCTGCCACTGTGTACTCTCTGTTTAGGGCAAAATAGCATTCTAGTTTGCTCCGTTTTTTGTTAATTCTTTCCAATGTGTCAAGTAATTATATTTTTGTTTTGTCATGTTTTGGTTGGGTCTTTTGCCAGAAGTGCCCTATGGCCACTGGCCAGTGTCGTCTCTGGACTAGGCCTAGATCTAGACAGTAGCAGAGAGTAAACCAGAGATGTAGGAGATGTTTAGATGTTGGCCTACATGATATCTATGACTCTACAGTAAATGTTAAGTAACATCTTATCAGTTATAGGATTAACCCACAAACACGTTTGAAATGTAATAACATTTTAGTAATTTAGCAGACGCTCTTATCCAAAGCCACTTAATGGAGCAATTAGGGTTACATGCCTTGTTCAAGGGCACATCAACAGATTTTTCACCAAGTCGCCTCGGGGATTCAAGGTTTGTAAGGACAGGCCATAGAATTAGGAATTAGAATACTAGAATGGACATGAACCTTCTTATGATGGGATAAAGGCCAGACATTTTGGTGAGATAGTTGGTCAACCATGGTTTGCCAGTGCTGTGATAAGATACTGTGTAAAATAATGAATTTAAAGAATTTATCTGCACTGTATGTTTGTTAGCTACCTAGCCAGACAGTTTTAGAGGAATTATTCCATAAATTGACTGAATAATTAACTGCCAATATGCCAAAATTCCATTTAAACAATACAGTTAATCCACAGCCACACACTGGCTCAAATCAGTTGATGATAGGACTTAAACAAGTTGTAAATGCAACCAGTGCTGATATTGTATCATATAATAGCACTCACAGCTTTCCAAGAAAATTAAAATGTTGACATTTATGGTCTGTTAACACATTTTAGAGCCTATTTATACAGAAGATTGGTATAAAAACAGTATAAACTGTATTTATAATTATATGACAATATTTTAGGTTGACAATAATTATATTACACCAGTTCTGATATATTTACATTTTAGCAGATGCTCTTATCCAGAGTGACTTACAGTTAGTGAGTGCATACATTATTTTTTATACTGGCCCCCCATGGGAATCGAACCTACAACTCTACCAACTGAGCTACATCCCTGCCGGCCATTCCCTCCCCTACCCTGGACAACGCTGGGCCAATTGTGCACCGCCCCATGGGTCTCCCGGTCGCGGCCGGCTACGACAGAGCCTGGATACGAACCAGGATCTCTAGTGGCACAGCTAGCACTGCGATGCAGTGCCTTAGACCACTGCGCCACTCGGGAGGCGATATATCGCTTGCCTTACTTTTTGCTGCATAAGTAAAATCAGGATTATGCCTCTACTGTCATTCATTCCAATTAGACTGGTTTGGATTTCTCCCTGACCAATATGGCTGCCATTTAAACCATTCTGGAACTTTGAGGGTTTATGACATAGGGACACACACTTTTCACTCCATTTTGCCCGGTGGGCGGTGCTATACGTCACAGTGTGTGTAGATTTAAGCGCACATACTGGTGCACATATGCCGCGTTCAAAACAACTGGGAAATCGGAAAAATATGAGGTCAAATCACGACATCAGTGATCTTCAGGTCGGAAAGTCGGAGCTCTAGAATTTGTATTCGAATTTTGCATATTTTTTTTGTTGAGAGATATTCACGCAAAGTAATGAGACTGGGTGTGTAAGTGTGCCTCAACAAGATAGTATAAGCCCTCAAATAAATAAGACCAAGGTCATCCAAAATCCATCAGCTTAACCGTTTTTAATTAAACCAGCAAAGTTGATACCAAATTCATATAAAAAATTCAAAAAAAACGTTAGCACATGGGAGAGAGACTGTGTGAAAGAGAGAGAGAGAGAGAGAGAGAGAGAGAGAGAGAGAGAGAGAGAGAGAGAGAGAGAGAGAGAGATACTCACACACATACAGTTTATGCAGTTAGGTCTACTACTGTACTACTCACACACATAACATGCATATCAATGTATTTAGGCATGATCATTGATCATACTGACATGAAGTATTGGTTTGCATCACAATCACGGGGGAAAGGGTAGGCTCAGGTAATCTGATTTTGTTAATCTAAACAGGAATTATTGCATGTTGACTAACCAATCTCAGGCAAAACTTGAAGTTACACATCGGCCTCCCGAGTGGCGCAGTGCTAGCTGTGCCACTAGAGATCATGGTTCGAATCCAAGCTCTTTCGTAGCCGGCCGCGACCGGGAGCCCCATGGGGCGGCGCACAATTGGCCCAGCGTCGTCCAGGGTAGGGGAGGGAATGGCCGGCAGGGATGTAGCTCAGTTGGTTGTGGGTTTGATTCCCAAGGGGGGCCAGTATGAAAAATAAAAATAAAATAATGTATATACTCACTAACTGTAAATCGCTCTGGATAAGATTGTCTGCTAAATGACTAAAAATGTTCACTTTTGGGAAAACTGCTCCAGCCACTTGCCAGCTAGCTATCCTTTTTTTTCAAATAGCCTAAAGCAAAATGATGTACTAATATGAAAGTGAAATTTTAAAGTATAAACCCACCATAGTGATAAGTTGTGTCAATGCAAATCTGGTATTTGGGAACAAAAGAGGTCATTACACAGTATCCAAGTTAGTCTAGTATTTATTAATGCAAATGCTTAAATGGTAAGTATGAGAGTTCGTATACGGGCTCACTGAAATACCACGCAGGGCAGACAGAGAACTGATCCATTGTTATAAGTTCTTCCTTAAATACTCTGACAGAGATAGTTCCCGCTCCCTGCTGGCCTCTCAGAGTAGAGACTGAGCGTGGTTTAGACTTACTCAGCCTATCGTTGGCGCACAGGCTGGTCCCAGCCCCTTGGCGCTTCACTGTTGCCAGGTGTTGGTTGTTTTGCACTCGTCCAGAGAGTCAGCCCCCATAGACACAGTTCCCCTGTCCTTTCCCACCCTAACTATACTATTTGTACCTACGTCCATGGACGGTTCAACAAAGAGGCAGTGTGAGTTACAAGCCTTATCACCCCCTACTCCCTAACAGCTCCTCACATTAATCACAGCTTGTTAGGTTAAACAATTTATATCAGTACAGTACAAACCTTTTATGTTTAATCATTAATGCTTTCTTATTAAGCTAACAGCACATCTAAAATATAAGAGAATAATTTCCCACAATAGTGAAGTTATGAAAATGTCCCAGGCCGAGGTTCTTGGTTGAACGTGGACGCGCATTGGACTGTAGTTCCACTTTGAAACCCACACCCATTATGACTTTTGGCACTGCCCACCGGGCGAAATAAAGAGTGCCCGGTAAGAGAGTAGACCCTCTAGTAATTTATTAGGATCTCCATATTGGACAGCCATAGATTAAGTTATACGGATAAGAGTCAACATGGTCTTCTATAGCCTACATCCAAGTCTTGTGGTTGTCATTACATTTACATTTACATTTTAGTCATTTAGCAGACGCTCTTATCCAGAGCGACTTACAGGAGCAATTAGGGTTAAGTGCCTTGCTCAAGGGCACATTTACGTCATTTAGCAGACGCTCTTATCCAGAGCGACTCACAAATTGGTGCATTCACCCTATAGCCAGTGGGATAACCACTTTACAATTTTTTTTTGGGGGGGTAGAAGGATTACTTTATCCTATCCCAGGTATTCCTTAAAGAGGTGGGGTTTCAAATGTCTCCGGAAGGTGGTGAGTGACTCCGCTGTCCTGGCGTCGTGAGGGAGCTTGTTCCACCATTGGGGTGCCAGAGCAGCGAACAGTTTTGACTGGGCTGAGCGGGAACTATGCTTCCGCAGAGGAAGGGAGCCAGCAGGCCAGAGGTGGATGAACGCAATGCCCTCGTTTGGGTGTAGGGACTGATCAGAGCCCGAAGGTACAGAGGTGCCGTTCCCCTCACTGCTCCATAGGCAAGCACCATGGTCTTGTAACGGATGCGAGCTTCAACTGGAAGCCAGTGGAGTGTGCGGAGGAGGGGGGTGACGTGAGAGAACTTGGGAAGGTTGAACACCAGACGGGCTGCGGCATTCTGGATGAGTTGTAGGGGTTTAATGGCACAGGCAGGGAGGCCAGCCAACAGCGAGTTGCAGTAATCCAGACGGGAGATGACAAGTGCCTGGATTAGGACCTGTGCCGCTTCCTGTGTAAGGCAGGGTCGTACTCTCCGAATGTTGTAGAGCATGAACCTGCAGGAGCGGGTCACCACCTTGATGTTAGCGGAGAACGACAGGGTGTTGTCCAGGGTCACGCCAAGGCTCTTCGCACTCTGTGAGGAGGACACAACGGAGTTGTCAACCGTGATGGCGAGATCATGGAACGGGCAGTCCTTCCCCGGGAGGAAGAGCAGCTCCGTCTTGCCAGGGTTCAGCTTGAGGTGGTGATCCGTCATCCATACTGATATGTCTGCCAGACATGCAGAGATGCGATTCGCCACCTGGTTATCAGAAGGGGGAAAGGAGAAGATTAGTTGTGTATCGTCAGCGTAGCAATGATAGGAGAGGCCATGTGAGGATATGACAGAGCCAAGTGACTTGGTGTATAGGGAGAAAAGGAGAGGGCCTAGAACTGAGCCCTGGGGGACACCAGTGGTGAGAGCACGTGGTGCGGAGACAGCTTCTCGCCACGCCACTTGGTAGGAGCGACCGGTCAGGTAGGACGCAATCCAGGAGTGAGCCGCGCCGGAGATGCCCAGCTCGGAGAGGGTGGAGAGGAGGATCTGATGGTTCACAGTATCAAAGGCAGCAGACAGGTCTAGAAGGACAAGAGCAGAGGAAGCAAGAAGCCTCAATAGTCTTAATGGCTTCCTCTCCTTGGCTCCTTTCCTTTAATATTTTTTCTTCAGCTGCAAGGATCTGAAAAGACAGGACAGATAGATTGAAGCGATATGACAGAAGCATATTAGGGGATTTGCTCTCATCCATTTTCTTATTTTTGTCTGCATATGATCGTTGATAAGTCCTTATAACAGAGAAGTTGTCCTTAATGATGGAAAATAATACAAGGGGAGGAAGCAACCTTTGACTATTGAGATGCACCCCATATTGTCAATCACCTTGCCAGGTGCTAGCCGCTAATTGCAATTAGGGACAGGTGTGCAATGGAAATAAAACTGACTAAGGTCTGCTCCATTCAGCGGTTATGTTACACCCCCATTTTACTAGTCAACAATACATACTGTCTGTGGGGTGGGGGATTCAGTAAAGAAAGACGCATCCTCTCCTGTAGCTCAGTCAAAGGAGTGTTAATTTTATTTAATTTTTTATTCAGGGTTTGGTTGTGCACCAGATTTATCAACGGGTTCAAATACTTACACAATTTCAGACCAGGAGCGTGCACGAGCCAAAGGAAGAAAACAGAGCGCGCGCCTCACTCAAATTCTTCAGACGAACTGCAGTCTGCAGAACCGCGAACGGGAGCACGCAGCGAAGGAATAAAGTACGCTCATGCGGCGGTAACGAATTGCCAGTTGAAGGGAAAAATAAACCGATACAAAGAGGTAAAACATGTAGGCCTACTATGCCTTTTTATTATCAGAGATAAAAATGCTTTAATGTTGTGAAAAAGTAAACCGTTTGCCTTGTTTTGACTGGTGCGTTTGCAACGGTTCAAATGCCAAACAAACCTGTCGAATGCAATCACATTATTTCTCAGGATTGTTCTGTATTTCAAGACATTTAGAGCGTGATCATTTTGTATCTCAGTTTGCAGAATTTAAGTTTATTGCAAGCGGTCTAACCTCTCGGCTTCCTCAATTTCGGTTTAGCCTAGGAATGGGGCCACAAAAAATCGGAACTCATAAGCGGCTGCAGTGCCTCATGGTTCTGCACATCCATACATGTAGTCAGAGCCGGCCCTAGCCTTTTGGGGTGAACCTAAGTGGATATGCTGGCTAACACACAGCTCGGCAGTCCTGGTGGAATGACTACTGAATTACAATTTGGGGGGCAGCCCTGACCTGGACCTTCAAGCCTACACCTTAGCCATTACGCGAAGAAGTCTGAACCTCTTGACGAGGTCTGAACCTTTTCACGAGGTTGCTACATTATCCCCTTTGGTAGAGCGTGTCCCCACGCTTCTCTATACTCAAGTCCCTAACCAAAAAACTAAAGGGATAAAGAAATTGGCTCCCATTTAGCCTACAGAAAATGTACCTCATTCTTATTTCCCAGCATTTCTTAGTGTTTTTTGAGCTTTTGCTTTATTTTCTAAACAAATCAACAAACGATACCCATTGATTTTCTTAAATGTTATGTTGCTTGAATACTTTCAAGTTTACCAGTACAGTAAACTTTTATAGAAATTGAATTGGTGTCATGGCTGTTGATCCCAGTCCTGTTAAACCTATTGTAGCTTTACTCACTTTAGTAGGGTGCCACATGAGCGTTCTTTACTTTTTAGGTTCTTCTCTAAGCAGTTGAGGTTTGCTGTTGTGACAAAATGTGTTGGGCGTCTTGGGTTGAACAGTGTGTCCCTTTAGGGAAATTTGTCTTGCATCTCAAACTTAACAGCGCAACATCCCCACGTAGTGCATAAATATATTCAACAATGTAAATAACGAGCAATATTACAAACGACGTGGATACAGTTGATGGGATAAATTACATTTCATACAGTTCAGATTCATGGCGGGGGGTAAACGATTTCTGGGGTCTGGCGGTTTGGTGTACATGGGCTCAAATAATACAAATCTAACTTTATTCGTCACATGCTTCGTAAACAACCTGTGTGTACTAACGGTGAAATGCTTACAGTACGAGCCCTTCCCAACAATGCAGAGAAAGAAAATGGAAAGGTAAAACGCGTAATAAGATATACAATTAGTAACGGTAATTTGGGTATATGCACACACCCACAACGGGTACTGAGTCGATGTGCAGGGGTACAAGGTAATTTGAGGTAGATATGTACATATAACTAGGAATAAAGTGACATATGGTAAACTGTAGCGTTAGTGCAATGCAGATAGTCCAGGTAGTAGGGTTGGGCGGTATCCTGATTTTCATACTGTTTCTGTACTATACCGGGATATACGGTATTACTGGAAATGCACAACTGATGCTATATCAAAAAATCGCACAAAACAATTTAGGCAGGAGGGGATTGAATGTCTCTAGTCTGGGTACCAGTCTTTTTAGCTAACATGCCAATCCATGTCGTTGCTGAAGACCCTGGCCTTGAGGCAATCTTAACGTTCAATATTCCAGGACGATATTTGCATAATAATAAGGAAATCCCCCTCGACCACGCCCACAAATTGGGGAATACATTCTTTCCAGCTGACCCCCATTGTAATAGAGCAAACTTCGTGTATTTTATTTTGTTAGACAGAAATAACAAAACATGCCGAAAAGCTGCTGTGTTCAATGTACGTGTAACCAGGTCAAAAATCCTGACCTACGGTTTGCAATGCTCACACGTAGGGAAATGGAGCCTACGAGAAGAGCCCTGTGGCTTCAGCCTATTCGGATTGGGAAATGTGGGGACCTGGGCCCAGATTCACAAAACCTTCATTTCTCCTTAACTGCAAAGTTTTTCCTTAACTATAGACATTAAGAAATGTAAGCAAAGTTGCTATTCCTCAAAGGTTATTGGAAATATTATTCCATTATTTCTTATGGTTCTCCTTAAGCAAAAAGTTAAATGTAGGTTCTTAAAGTTATTGGATTTATTATTGGAAATGTTCTTTATTCCAAGATGGCTAAACCCTTAAACTTGGGGCAGTGAGATAATAAGCTAATTAAAGCAATTGAACATGGTTTTTAATTCACTCACAAACTTAATCTGACAGTTTCTGTATTGATTATTTGAAACCAAGAACATGTTTTTGGAACATTAATCTCAGTACGAAATATGCTAACATGATTGCCATTGGTAGCTAGCTAAATCTGTTGCCTAGAGACACTCAATTTGAGAAGTTCGTAAGAATCAAGCTTAAGATATTGTTGTGGGATTGCACTAACTTCCTTATTATTATTTTTAAGAAGCTTAGGTTTTTGCGTTACGTGTTGTGAATCTGGGCCCCGGTGTCACAGGTAAGACATTTGACTTGTTTAGTGTAGTCTGTAACTCCACTCACTACTTGTAGCTGTATAGTCCGTTTTGTTTTGTGTTGGTCTTGGCTAGCTTAATGTTCCGGTTGGTAGCTAGCACTCACTCGCTTGGCTGCTAGCGCATCATGAAAAGGGGCATGAGGGAAGCCCTACAATATTAGGTTTTTCATAGTAGTAAGAACTCTAGAGCAGGCAATGTTGAAAAGTAATCTTTAGACATTATGTAGTTTTATCATTGACTTTAACAAGCAGACAATTGTTTGAAAAGGGTAGTTTTTGCTGTGAGCCAATGGAGTAACCACAGGTTGTTTCCCCACAGGTGGGCAAGGCTGCAATGTTTTATGAAATACCGACTGGGACTATTCATGGGTTGCACGTTGCGTCACTATTGTTTTGAACGTTTGTTTTAGGACTGATGACAAACGGAGCATTCTACTCGATGCATCCTCATTGGGCGCTGATGACGATTTGATCTATTGCATTCCTGTGGCTAGGAAAACACAATTACTTTTCTAAAGAAGACAAATAATTAGTTGGAAAGCCTTTTGTCGCCATTTTAATATAGTGGAAGTTAAGATTGAGTGGTGACCTCCAGATTTTAGCTAGCTAACATTCAAATTGCTAGCTATTTGACTAACTTTGCTAGCTAATGACAACATCGCCATCTAAAGTACATTCTACAACATGATGGCAAAGTTGTTTCTTACTAAATATGTGCCTGCTTTAGCAATGTCATTGTATTCCCAAGCCCCTATAGTGTAATTTAGACTAAACAGTAATCAGCCCACTTTTGCGCATCAAGATGGCTGCGGCGTTGATAACAATGGCAACGATGTGACTGAGGTGCAAACCATGAATATGCAGCTGGATTTAATGCGGAGTTGCTCGTTGGTTTTTGGAAATAACATTATTTTCCATGACGTGTAACCTCAAATTGAATTAGAATTATAAAAAAGTCAAAAACAAACATTTAGCTGTTATCTAGGCAAGTTGTATTTTGAGGCTTATAATCAAAGCAGAGATTGTGGTTGTAATTGCAGTATATTTAATTTGAGCATTTAGACGTGAGCTAGCAACTTTTGACAGACTGGTTTTGTCTGGCTGAACTTACTTAACAACCGGATATCAACGTGTTTTGTGGCGAGAAACTTAGTTCCAATATTTGGTTAATTGTTGTGATTGGAGGATAGCTATGAGGGTTATAGAATCAGGACAATTTTGTGCAACTGCAGCTCACAATTCGGGTTCCCCCCAGCATCCCATTGGTTCCTGCATGAACCCCTCCCTCTTGGGTCAAGAGGGGAAATTTTAAAGTATTATCCTTCGCCTCCCGAGTGGTGCAGGGGTCTAAGGCACTGCATCGCAATGCTTGAGGCGTCACTACAGATCCTGGTTCGATCCCAGGCTGTCACAACCGGCCGTGACCGGGAGTCCCATAGGACGGCGCACAATTGGCCCAGCGTCGTTAGGGGAAGGTTTGGTCGTGGGGGCTTTACTTGGCTCATCGCGCTCTAGTGACTCCTTGTGGCGGGCCGGGCGCCTGCAGGCTGACTTCGGTCGTCAGTTGAACGTTGTTTCCTCCGACACATTGATGCAGCTGGTTTCCGGGTTACGCGGGCGGGTGTTAAGAAGCGCGGTTTGGCGGGTCGTTTCGGAGGACGCATGACTCTACCTTCACCTCTCCCGAGCCCGTTGGGGAGTTGCAGCGATGAGACAAGATTGTAATTGGATTGCAATTGGGGAGAAAGCGGCTAACAAATTAATAAAAGTGTTATCCTTCGCCCTCACCGTCATTAACATAACTGCAGGAAAATGGTGCCCGCCGGGCTGGGGCAAAGGACACTATCTACCGGGCGCTCCCTCCTCCTGCTAACACAGCAGGCAGGCGGCTGGGGCGACACCATGTGTTAGTTAGCGCTAGTGTGCTATTTAGCTAGCACACTGTCGCCCCCACCTACTGTGTACTGGAGAAAACTGTGCCCGACAGGCGGGGGCTATGGACACTGTCCACCGCCTACCTCTAGCTTCTCTGGTACACGGCAGGCGGGAGGGTGGGGGCGACACCGGGTGCTACCAACAGTGTGGTAGTTTTTTTGTTAGCTAGCTAGCACACTGTCACCCCTGCTTGCTGTGTACCTGAGTCCTCTTTCGGACTAGCTGGCTAAGCTAGCACAGTGTCCTTCGCTCCCGCCTGCTGAACACCTGCCCTTGCCGTCGTTAACAGAACTGCTAGAAAACCGGTGTGTACTAGCTATGGCTAGCTACTGTTGTCACCCTCGCCTCTTCTGCGGGGTTTATTGGCGTTTGGCATCCAACATTATGGTGCATTACCGCCATCTACTGTACTGGAGTGCCCCTGCCTCCCGCCAATAAGCAGCGACTTCTCACAGCCATTGAAGAAGAGTGGGACAACATTCCACAGGCCGCAATCAACAGCCTGATCAACTCCATGCAAAGCTCCATGAGGCTAATTGGTGGTCACGCCAGATACTGACTGGTTTTCTGATCCACGCCCCTACCTTTTTAAAGGTCTGACCAACAGATGCATATCTGTAATCCCAGTCGTGATGTGACTTTAACATTAATCTGAAGATTTATCTCTGTTTTAATTGTTAACCGACTTCAAAAAATAATTATGTAACAATTAACTCATTAGGATTTGGGGCACCACGAGAGCGGTTGTTTAGAGTTACCATCTCCCGAATTAAATTCTAGAAGGTCTATACCTATCACATCGATAAACAGTGAACTTATTAATCATAACTTCGCATCATGACATAGAGTATGCGGACAACTACAAATACCTAGGTGTCTGGTTAGACTGTAAACTCTCCTTCCAGACTCACATTAAGAATCTCCAATCCAAAGGTAAATCTAGAATCAGCTTCCTATTTCGCAACAAAGCCTCCTTCACTCATGATGCCAAACATGCCCTCGTAAAACTGACTATCCTACCGATCCTTGACTTCGGCGATATCATTTACAAAATAGCCTCCAACACTCTACTCAGCAAATTGGATGTAGTCTATCACAGTGCCATCTGTTTTGTCACCAAAGCCCCATACACTACCCACCACTGTGACCTGTACGCTCTTGTTGGCTGGTCCTCACTACATATTTGTCGCCAAACCCACTGGCTCCAGGCCATCTATAAATCACTGCTAGGCAAATCCCCGCCTTACCTTAGCTCACTGGTCACCATAGCAACACCCACCCGTAGTATGCGCTCCAGCAGGTATATCTCACTGGTCATCCCCAAAGCCAACACCTCCTTTGGCCGCCATTCCTTCCAGTTCTCTGCTGCCAATGACTGGAACGAACTGCAAAAATCTCTGAAGCTGGAGACTCTTATCTCCCTCACTAACTTTAAGCATCAGTTGTCAGAGCACCTTACCGATCACTGCACCTGTACACAGCCCATCTGAAATTAGCCCACCCAACTACCTCATCCCCATATTGTTATCTATTTTGCTCATTTGCACCCCAGTATCTCTATTTGCACATCATCTCTTGCACATCTATCATTCCAGTGTTAATACTAATTGTAATTATTTTGCACTTTAGCCTATTTATTGCCTTACCTCCATAACTTGCTACATTTGCACACACTGTATATACACTGCTCAAAAAAATAAAGGGAACACTAAAATAACACATCCTAGATCTGAATGAATGAAATAATGGATAATTTTCTTTACATAGTTGAATGTGCTGACAACAAAATCACACAAATTATCAATGGAAATCAAATTTATCAACCCATGGAGGTCTGGATTTGGCGTCACCCTCAAAATTAAAGTGGAAAACCACACTACAGGCTGATCCAACTTTGATGTAATGTCCTTTAAAACAAGTCAAAATGAGGCTCAGTAGTGTGTGTGTGTGTGTGTGTGTGGTCTCCACGTGCCTATATGACCTCCCTACAACGCCTGGGCATGCTCCTGATGAGGTGGCGGATGGTCTCCTGAGGGATCTCCTCCCAGACCTAGACTAAAGCATCCGCCAACTCCTGGACAGTCTGTGGTGCAACGTGGCGTTGGTGGATTGAGCGAGACATGATGTCCCAGATGTGCTCAATTGGATTCAGGTCTGGGGAACGGGCGGGCCAGTCCATAGCATCAATGCCTTCCTCTTGCAGGAACTGCTGACACACTCCAGCCACATGAGGTCTAGCATTGTCTTGCATTAGGAGGAACCCAGGGCCAACCGCACCAGCATATGGTCTC
The DNA here is from genome assembly GCF_020615455.1 of Coregonus clupeaformis. NCBI lineage: Eukaryota > Metazoa > Chordata > Actinopteri > Salmoniformes > Salmonidae > Coregonus > Coregonus clupeaformis. The sequence continues at coordinate 50,470,941 of NC_059208.1, read as the reverse complement.
ACAAGGGGTCTGAGGATCTCATCTTGGTACCTAATGGCAGTCAGGCTACCTCTGGCGAGCACATGGAGGGCTGTGCGGCCCCCCCAAAGAAATGCCACCCCACACCATGACTGACCCACCGCCAAACTGGTCATGCTGGAGGATGTTGCAGGCAGCAGAACGTTCTCCACGGCGTCTCCAGACGCTGTCACGTGCTCAGTGTGAACCTGCTTTCATCTGTGAAGAGCACAGGGTGCCAGTGGCGAATTTGCCAATCTTGGTGTTCTCTGGCAAATGCCAAACGTCCTGCACGGTGTTGGGCTGTAAGCACAACCCCCACCTGTGGATGTCGGGCCCTCATACCACCCTCATGGAGTCTGTTTCTGACCGTTTGAGCAGACACATGCACATTTGTGGCCTGCTGGAGGTCATTTTGCAGGGCTCTGGCAGTGCTCCTCCTGCTCCTCCTTGCACAAAGGCGGAGGTAGCAGTCCTGCTGCTGGGTTGTTGCCCTCCTACGGCCTCCTCCATGTCTCCTGATGTACTGGCCTGTCTCCTGGTAGCGCCTCCATGCTCTGGACACTACGCTGACAGACACCGCAAACCTTCTTGCCACAGCTCGCATTGATGTGCCATCCTGGATGAGCTGCACTACCTGAGCCACTTGTGTGGGTTGTAGACTCCGTCTCATGCTACCACTAGAGTGAAAGCACCGCCAGCATTCAAAAGTGACCAAAACATCAGCCAGGAAGCATAGGAACTGAGAAGTGGTCTGTGGTCACCACCTGCAAAACCAGTCCTTTATTGGTGGTGTCTTGCTAATTGCCTATAATTTCCACCTGTTGTCTATTCCATTTGCACAACAGCATGTGAAATGTATTGTCAATCAGTGTTGCTTCCTAAGTGGACAGTTTGATTTCACAGAAGTGTGATTGACTTGGAGTTGCATTGTGTTGCTTAAGTATTCCCTTTATTTTTTTGAGCAGTGTATATTTTCTGTTGTATTTTTGACTTTTTTTTGTTTTACCCCATATGTAACTCTGTTGTTTTTATCGCACCGCTTTGCTTTATCTTGGCCAGGTCGCAGTTGTAAATGAGAACTTGTTCTCAACTGGCTTACCTGGTTAAATAAAGGTTAAATAAAAACAATATCATCATTCTGAATGTCATAACCAGAGCCTTACTTATGAATCAGTACTACACAAATTGGTTTATTTATTTACTAGCTAATTAAATGGGAACACAGGATAAACATGCACACACTGCACCGGTTATTGACTGGAGAAAACCGGTCCCTAGTGGAATGACATGGCTTGTTAACAAGAAGAGATGGAAAGGGGGAGAGTGAGCGAGAGGGGGACAGGGATAATACTTTGATACATTCAGAAACTATGCTCTTTTACAGTACCCATATACTTTGCACACGAACCGCCGCCCTCTTTGAGTAAGAAATCATGAATGAATTTACATGGAATGTCTGGTTCGCCGTTTATCTCTCGGTGGAAAGGACCGCCCTGCAAAGGGAGTTGGGCCTTCTAGCGGCATGCTTGTAAAGCTCTGATTGTCCAAAAGTTCCAACAAGTCTTCTACTGTTATCCGGTGACTTATGAATAAAACTACAGATTTAGATTTTTCTTCCCGTCGCTCTTGAAGTTGCTTCTTTGAAGGTGGGCTCGCCAGCGGTATCGATGGTTCCCCAGTGGGGTGATGAGAGTAGCGTAATACGATGGTTTGAGCAGAGTAATAGGATGGGCCTACATATAGTCACTTTCAAAGAAACATTAGGACAGCTAATCAGCTGTACCAGTGATTGTCCGGGGAGGTAAGTTTATTCTCTCCAGGTCGTGTTGAGATTCAAAGTTCCAACCATTTTAAACGTGTAGCTGCCTCTTTAACATTTTCTGGTCTAAATGTTAATATCTTTACCAATCCGTTTATGCACTCTGGTCGAAAGGGGTTGTTCCGTCGGGGTGACACTCTATCTGACATCTCGGGGAATGGCTACTTACTGTGCAAAGTTTTATGTAAAACCATGATCTCTTATGGCTCCTAAAATCACATCCCTATCTTAACAAAAATGCTTTCATATTTCATGCACAACACATCGGATGGGAACTTCGAACAAGTAGTGGGTGTAATTAATAAGTTACAGCATTTCCTTTTTATAACATTTTTAATCACATCACAAAATATAAAACCAAAACATTAGTTTTTCTATAGATCGCCTCTGACCATTCTCTGTTAGTAATATTGTTCCAGTATTCGCTTTTGAACGTGTTTACAGTTTCAGCGGGAAAAGGTCTCTGGAGACAAAGTGCATTCCTTTGTGAATTTGGAGAGAGACCCTGGATCTCCTCTCCTTTGACTTACAACGGCGTGAGGTGTCAAACCCCCACAGTTCCCTCCTCCCCCTCTCTGTGGGTGAGAGGGGGTCTAGTTGAAGTTATTCATTGCAAATCTGACCTATTGGATCCTCACAGGACAGTCATGACACATGTGAAATCCATAGTTTAGGGCCTAATGAATATTTCAATTTCCTTTTTATATGAACTGTAACTGAGTAAAGTCTTTGAAATTGTTGCAGTTTTTATATTTTTGTTCAGTGTATTTAGCAGTGTTATGGCTTGAGGGTAAAAGCTGTTCAGGGTCCTGTTGGTTCCAGACTTAGTGCATCGGTTCCGCTGGCCGTGCGGCAGCAGAAAGCACAGTATGATTTGGGTGGCTGAATTCTTAGGGCAGTCCTATGATGCAGCCTTGTATAGAGGTCCTGGGTGGCAGGGAGCTCAGCCCCCAGTGATCTACTGGGCCGTCCGCGCTGCCCTATGTAGCGCCTTGCGATCAGATGCCAAGCTGTTGCTATACCAAGCGATGATGCAGACAGTCAAGATGCTCTCAACGGTGCAGCTGTGGACCTTGAGGATCTGAGGACCCATGCTAAATCTTTTCAGCCTCCTGAGGGGGAAGAGGCGTGCCTTCTTCACGACTGTTGGTGTGTTTGGACCATGATAGATCCTTAGTGATGTGGACACCGAGGAACTTGAAGCTCTTGACTTGCTGCACTACAGCTCTGTCGCTGTGAATGGGGGCGTGCTCAGCCCTCCATTTCCTCTAGTCCACGACCTGCTCCTTTGTCTTGCTGACATTGAGGGAGAGGTTTTCCACACTTCCAGGTCTCTGACCTCTTCCCTTTAGGCTGTCTCATCATCGGTTATCAGGCCTATACCGCGGTTGTGTCGTTGTCAACTTAATGATGTTGGCGTTGTGCGCGGCCACGCAGTCATGGGAGTACAGGAGGAGACTAAGCACACACCCCTGAGGGGGCAACAACACATCCGCCATGCTGACCCTCGCCCCCCAGGTGATGTCAGGAAGTCCAGGATCCAGTTGCAGAGTGAGTTCTGTCCCAGGGTCCTAAGCTTATTGATGAGGTTGGAGGATACTATGGTGTTGAACACTGAGCTGTAGTCCATGAACAGCATTCTCATGTAGGTGTTCCTTTTTTCCAAGTGGGAAAGGCAGTATAGAGTGCGTGATCTGTTGGAGCGGTATGCGAATTGGAGTGGTTCCAGGATGTCTGGGATGATGGTGTTAATGTGAGCCATGACCAGCCTTTTTTAAAGCGTTTTCATGGCTACAGATGTGAGTACTATGGGTGATAGTAATTTAGACCAGTTACCTTGGTATTCTTGGACACAGGGACTATGGTGGTCTTCTTGAAACATGTAGGTATTACAGACTGGGTCAGGGAGGTTAAAAAATGTCAGTGTAGACACTTGCTAGCTGGTCAGCGCATGCTCAGAGTACGCATCCTGGTAATCTGGTTTTGTGAATGTTAATCTGTTTTTAAAGGTCTTACTCACATCGGCTAGGCAGAGCGTGATCAGTCGTCCGGAACAGCTGGTGCTCTCCATGCATGGTTCAGTGTTGCTTGCCTCGGCGAGAGAGTAGAGGCAGGTAGGCTCGCGTCTGGTAGGCTCGCGTCACTGGGCAGCTCACGGCTGGATTTCCCTTTTTGAAATCTGTGATGGTTTGCAAGCCCTGCCACATCCGAGTGTCAGAACCGGTGTAGTACGATTCAGTCCTGTATTGAAGCTTTACCTGTGTGATGGTTCGTCGGAGGGCGTAGCGGGATTTCTTATAAGCATCCGGGTTAGTGTCCCGCTCCTTGACAGCGAGAGTTCTAGCCTTTTAGCTCTGTCCAGATGTTGCCTGTAATCCATGGCTTCTGGTTGGGATATGTGCGTATGGTCACTGTGGGGACGACGTCGTCGATGCGCATCGGTGGCCTGACTTGAGTGGGGGTGTGAGGTTGATGGCAATCCTTACTCTTGCCCGTGCCATGCCCTCCAAGAACAGAGCTAACCAAACTAACACCACTGATTTTACTTGGCAGGTTTAGTTTTTGTTTGCGGTGGATAGTTAATTGTACCAGGCTTGCTAACAGAACATGAACACTGAACAAAGAATGTGTAGAATGTAAAAAAAAAAAGAGATTGACCTGATATTTAGTAATTAAATGTAGTTGTTGTGGTCCCCTGGACTCCTGTGTTAGGGGTCCAGGTGAGGTTTGAGTCAATTATAGTGCCATGGTATTTGTATTCAAATATTTCAATTTGCTCAGTCTGTGGATGTGACCCTGTGTCTCTTACAGATCTGGGCCCAGTTTCCTGATAGCGATGGAACTGTTTTAGCAATGTATCTGTCCTACAATGGCCGAAGACTTAACATGTGTTTCCCAAAAACACCACGCAGAGAGAACGTTCGCTAAGTGCGTCGTTGGAGCATGTGTCGAAACTGATGGGATCGAAAGAAAAGTAGCGCTGTGCTCTGATCAGCTTTCTCCATTCAAATATTTCCTTAACATTAGAATTATTCCACAGTACTGACGGATTGGCTCCTAGAGATATCACCTAACGGCTGCAAATATTGAGGCAGCTTATTCTAATGCAAATCATTGCACACGTTACACATGGAAAAAAAAAAAAAGAGAGAAAAAAATATATACAGTGAGGGGAAAAAAGTATTTGATCCCCTGCTGATTTTGTACGTTTGCCCACTGACAAAGAAATGATCAGTCTATAATTTTAATGGTAGGTTTATTTGAACAGTGAGAGACAGAATAACAAAAAAAAACATCCAGAAAAACATGTAAAAAATGTTATAAATTGATTTGCATTTTAATGAGGGAAATAAGTGTTTGACCCCCTCTCAATCAGAAAGATTTCTGGCTCCCAGGTGTCTTTTATACAGGTAACGAGCTGTGATTAGGAGCACACTCTTAAAGGGAGTGCTCCTAATCTCAGCTTGTTACCTGTATAAAAGACACCTGTCCACAGAAGCAATCAATCAGATTCCAAACTCTCCACCATGGCCAAGACCAAAGAGCTCTCCAAGGATGTCAGGGACAAGATTGTAGACCTACACAAGGCTGGAATGGGCTACAAGACCATCGCCAAGCAGCTTGGTGAGAAGGTGACAACCGTTGGTGCGATTATTCACAAATGGAAGAAACACAAAATAACTGTCAATCTCCCTCGGCCTGGGGTTCCATGCAAGATCTCACCTTGTGGAGATGCAATGATCATGAGAACGGTGAGGAATCAGCCCAGAACTACACAGGAGGATCTTGTCAATGATCTCAAGGCAGCTGGGACCATAGTCACCAAGAAAACAATTGGTGTAACACTACGCCGTGAAGGACTGAAATCCTGCAGCGCCCGCAAGGTCCCCCTACTCAAGAAAGCACATATACAAGCCCGTCTGAAGTTTGCCAATTAACATCTGAATGATTCAGAGTAGAACTGGGTGAAAGTGTTGTGATCAGATGAGACCAAAATCGAGCTCTTTGGCATCAACTCAACTCGCCGTGTTTGGAGGAAGAATGCTGCCTATGACCCCAAGAACACCATCCCCACCGTCAAACATGGAGGTGGAAACATTATGCTTTGGGGGTGTTTTTCTGATAAGGGGACAGGACAACTTCACCGCATCAAAAGGACGATGGACGGGGCCATGTGCCGTCAAATCTTGGGTGAGAACCTCCTTCCCTCAGCCAGGGCATTGAAAATGGGTCGTGGATGGGTATTCCAGCATGACAATGACCCAAAACACACAGCCAAGGCAACAAAGGAGTGGCTCAAGAAGTAGCACATTAAGGTCCTGGAGTGGCCTAGCCAGTCTCCAGACCATAATCCCATAGAAAATCTGTGGAGGGAGCTGAAGGTTCGATTTGCCAAACGTCAGGCTCAAATCCTTAATGACTTGGAGAAGATCTGCAAAGAGGAGTGGGACAAAATCCCTCCTGAGATGTGTGCAAACCTGGTGGCCAACTACAAGAAACGTCTGACCTCTGTGATTGCCACCAAGTACTAAGTCATGTTTTGCAGAGGGGTCAAATACTTATTTCCCTCATTAATATGCAAATCAATTCATAACATTTTTACATGTGTTTTTGTTGTTATTCTGTCTCTCACTGTTCAAATAAACCTACCATTCAAATTATAGACTGATCATGTCTTTGTCAGTGGGCAAACGTACAAAATCAGCAGGGGATCAAATACTTTTTTCCCTCACTGTGTGTGTGTGTGTGTGTGTATGTATATATATATATATATATATATATATATATATATATATATATATATATATATATATATATATATATATATATATATATATATATATATATATATATATATATATATATATATATATTGTGATGTCACGAGAGGCTGTGTCCTGGAGGGACGTTACATCCCCTGAGGTGGCTGCAAACCCAGACAGCTATGGCTCCATCTGCTGGTATGGTCGGGAACTCCACCCCTCTATGGCCAATCTTCCCACGCAGCTGAAACAAATGAGGAGCTGATGAGCTGAAGGTGGGGAAGGGAAGAGACACACTGAGGGGAGTGTGTTGGGGGTGAAGAAACACAGTCTCCAACCTGGGCTCTCTGGAGGACAAGAGTGCTGCACGTCCACTTCCATGAGGAATATAAGGATTTGGAGATACTTACCTTTGGGAAATACTCACCTTTGGATATATGCACCTGTGGAAATACGTGAGGGACATTTGGAAGGACTTTTGCTGGGTTGGCCACTAGCTGCAACGTGGACTACAGTAAGGCTGGGGAAAAGTTATCTGAGCGAGTGAGAATTATGATTTTGGATGTGGAAGAGACATCCCTGAACTGTTAACCCTTAAAGAGCCACAAGAGAACAGAATTTTGTTATATTTTCGTTAATTTCCCAAGACCTATAATAAAATCCTTGTTTTGTTTGAACCTTGTCTCCTTGCACTACTTGAGCAATCCCGCTGAAAGCTGTGTAGCCTCTCGTGACGTCACAGATGGTGGAGAATACGGGCACGCTCAAGCGTTAATAGTGCATGTCAGAGGAGGATACCGAAGGTTTGATCACCCAGTTTTCCAAGTTGGCCGTAGGCTCCCCGCCGACTGAAATGGAGGACATATTGAAAGCCCTTGTTGCTGGCCAGCAAGCCCAGATGCAAGCAAACGTGGCTCTCTTGGAGGAGCAAAAGAAAGCCAACCTTCTGAAGGCAGAGGAATTGCAGTTGCAGAGACAGAGGGTGGTCCAAAATACCCGCCCAATAAAGGCAAGTGACTTTATATCTAAGATGGGAGCTACCGATGACATTGAGGCATACCTGCATGCATTTGAGGCCACGGCCACTAGGGAAGCCTGGCCCAAGCAACAGTGGGTTGGTCTGTTAGCCCCCTTTCTAACCGGGGAATCGCTGAATGCTGTCCGGGACCTGGGCCCTGACCAGGTTACTGACTATGATGCCCTGAAGTCTGAGATCCTCAGCAGATATGGACTCACAAAGTTTGGTATGGCCCAGCGCTTTCACAGTTGGACCTTCCAACTAGACCAACCTCCTCGGGCGCAGATGCATGAACTTGTCCGAATCACAAGGAAATGGCTGGATCCGCAGAGGAATACAGCAGCGGCGGTGGTGGAGGCCGTTGTGGTGGATCGTTACCTACGCGCCCTGCCTTATGAGGCAAAACGGTTCATCAGTCAACAGGCCTTGACCACGGCTGATCTGACCGTGGAAGCTGTGGAAAAGTACCAGGCCACAGCGGAGATGCTGAATGCTTCCCGAAAAGACCCCAGGAGTGCGGCCCCACCACAAATGGGAAGAACCCGTCCAAAGGACCCCAAGGTCTCGAACCCAGCCACGTCAGGACTTATCCCGGCTCCAGGGGGAGCCAGAAACCAGACGGGTCCAAGAAGAGTACACCAGGAGGGGGAAACTCGACAGTGTTACCGGTGTGGGGAGATGGGACATATCTCCTGGCAGTGTGGGAAACCAGCCGATGAACCTATGCCCACTGCGGAGTCCTCCAGCTCAGCACCCACACACCGTTTTGCCTCGCTCTTGGGAGTCGTAGATGGCGGCCCAGATCGACCCCCCCACCTGCCCGGTAACTGTGAATCACCATGATGTGGAGGCCTTACTGGATTCTGGTAGCCGGGCCACCCTGGTGCGTAAGGATTTGGTGGGCCCAACGTGTCTGACCCCGGGAAAGTCCTCCCAGTTTCCTGTGTCCATGGGGACACCAGAGAATACCCCATTACTGAACTTACAATGACCAGCACACGGGGAACCATACACACGACGGCGGGGGTGGTTGATTCCCTCCCCGTCCCTGTCCTAATTGGACGAGACTGCCCAGCCTTTTACCCACTCTGGAGAGAGTCTCAGGAGAGGATAACCCGAGTACCTCGGAAACGGAGAGGCAAAACTCATCCTGGGAAGGCTCCGGTGCAATCCTCCGAATTACTCACTCCCGCCCGGGCTCTGATAGGGATGGCAGGTGCCCAGACCGACACAGAGACGGAGCTACAGAATCTGGACAAAGAACTGTCTGGTCTGAAGGGGACCGCTGAGAGGTATCGTTTGTTAAAGCAACAGTTAGACATGAAGACAGAAGAGTTAGATATCCTCCAGGCTAAACTCCAACAGAGCTCCTTCCATAAGCAACAGGAGGAGCTGGAGAGGCTGCGCAGGACCATCGAGGAGTGTGAGGAGACCCTGCGCAGTAGTAAGGAGGTCCAGAAGAAGGCAGAGGAGAAGTACAAGGTGTTGGAGAACAAGATGAAGAATGCGGAGGCAGAGAGAGAGAAGGAACTGAAAGCTGCTCAACAGAAGCTAAACTCTGCTAAAACCAAGGCTGATGCGTTCAGTAAGAAACTCAAGGAGAGACAACAGGAGGCTGAGTCCCTGGTCCTAGAGGTGGAGGAGTTGAAGAGAGAGCAGGCTGGCAAGCACCACGGCAATGCGGACGCCCTCTCCCGGCGTGATGCCTTCTTCGCTGCCTTTACCCCGATGAGGACGTCGGTCCCGAGGAGGGGGATGTGTGATGTCACGAGAGGCTGTGTCCTGGAGGGACGTTACATCCCCCTGAGGTGGCTGCAAACCCAGACAGCTATGGCTCCATCTGCTGGTATGGTCGGGAACTCCACCCCTCTATGGCCAATCTTCCCACGCAGCTGAAACAAATGAGGAGCTGATGAGCTGAAGGTGGGGAAGGGAAGAGACACACTGAGGGAGTGTGTGGGGGGTGAAGAAACACAGTCTCCAACCTGGGCTCTCTGGAGGACAAGAGTGCTGCACGTCCACTTCCATGAGGAATATAAGGATTTGGAGATACTTACCTTTGGGAAATACTCACCTTTGGATATATGCACCTGTGGAAATACGTGAGGGACATTTGGAAGGACTTTTGCTGGGTTGGCCACTAGCTGCAACGTGGACTACAGTAAGGCTGGGGAAAAGTTATCTGAGCGAGTGAGAATTATGATTTTGGATGTGGAAGAGACATCCCTGAACTGTTAACCCTTAAAGAGCCACAAGAGAACAGAATTTTGTTATATTTTCGTTAATTTCCCAAGACCTATAATAAAATCCTTGTTTTGTTTGAACCTTGTCTCCTTGCACTACTTGAGCAATCCCGCTGAAAGCTGTGTAGCCTCTCGTGACGTCACAGATGGTGGAGAATACGGGCACGCTCAAGCGTTAATAGTGCATGTCAGAGGAGGATACCGAAGGTTTGATCACCCAGTTTTCCAAGTTGGCCGTAGGCTCCCCGCCGACTGAAATGGAGGACATATTGAAAGCCCTTGTTGCTGGCCAGCAAGCCCAGATGCAAGCAAACGTGGCTCTCTTGGAGGAGCAAAAGAAAGCCAACCTTCTGAAGGCAGAGGAATTGCAGTTGCAGAGACAGAGGGTGGTCCAAAATACCCGCCCAATAAAGGCAAGTGACTTTATATCTAAGATGGGAGCTACCGATGACATTGAGGCATACCTGCATGCATTTGAGGCCACGGCCACTAGGGAAGCCTGGCCCAAGCAACAGTGGGTTGGTCTGTTAGCCCCCTTTCTAACCGGGGAATCGCTGAATGCTGTCCGGGACCTGGGCCCTGACCAGGTTACTGACTATGATGCCCTGAAGTCTGAGATCCTCAGCAGATATGGACTCACAAAGTTTGGTATGGCCCAGCGCTTTCACAGTTGGACCTTCCAACTAGACCAACCTCCTCGGGCGCAGATGCATGAACTTGTCCGAATCACAAGGAAATGGCTGGATCCGCAGAGGAATACAGCAGCGGCGGTGGTGGAGGCCGTTGTGGTGGATCGTTACTCACGCGCCCTGCCTTATGAGGCAAAACGGTTCATCAGTCAACAGGCCTTGACCACGGCTGATCTGACCGTGGAAGCTGTGGAAAAGTACCAGGCCACAGCGGAGATGCTGAATGCTTCCCGAAAAGACCCCAGGAGTGCGGCCCCACCACAAATGGGAAGAACCCGTCCAAAGGACCCCAAGGTCTCGAACCCAGCCACGTCAGGACTTATCCCGGCTCCAGGGGGAGCCAGAAACCAGACGGGTCCAAGAAGAGTACACCAGGAGGGGGAAACTCGACAGTGTTACCGGTGTGGGGAGATGGGACATATCTCCTGGCAGTGTGGGAAACCAGCCGATGAACCTATGCCCACTGCGAGTCCTCCAGCTCAGCACCCACACACCGTTTTGCCTCGCTCTTGGGAGTCGTAGATGGCGGCCCAGATCGACCCCCCCACCTGCCCGGTAACTGTGAATCACCATGATGTGGAGGCCTTACTGGATTCTGGTAGCCGGGCCACCCTGGTGCGTAAGGATTTGGTGGGCCCAACGTGTCTGACCCCGGGGAAAGTCCTCCCAGTTTCCTGTGTCCATGGGGACACCAGAGAATACCCCATTACTGAACTTACAATGACCAGCACACGGGGAACCATACACACGACGGCGGGGGGTGGTTGATTCCCTCCCCGTCCCTGTCCTAATTGGACGAGACTGCCCAGCCTTTTACCCACTCTGGAGAGAGTCTCAGGAGAGGATAACCCGAGTACCTCGGAAACGGAGAGGCAAAAACTCATCCTGGGAAGGCTCCGGTGCAATCCTCCGAATTACTCACTCCCGCCCGGGCTCTGATAGGGATGGCAGGTGCCCAGACCGACACAGAGACGGAGCTACAGAATCTGGACAAAGAACTGTCTGGTCTGAAGGGGACCGCTGAGAGGTATCGTTTGTTAAAGCAACAGTTAGACATGAAGACAGAAGAGTTAGATATCCTCCAGGCTAAACTCCAACAGAGCTCCTTCCATAAGCAACAGGAGGAGCTGGAGAGGCTGCGCAGGACCATCGAGGAGTGTGAGGAGACCCTGCGCAGTAGTAAGGAGGTCCAGAAGAAGGCAGAGGAGAAGTACAAGGTGTTGGAGAACAAGATGAAGAATGCGGAGGCAGAGAGAGAGAAGGAACTGAAAGCTGCTCAACAGAAGCTAAACTCTGCTAAAACCAAGGCTGATGCGTTCAGTAAGAAACTCAAGGAGAGACAACAGGAGGCTGAGTCCCTGGTCCTAGAGGTGGAGGAGTTGAAGAGAGAGCAGGCTGGCAAGCACCACGGCAATGCGGACGCCCTCTCCCGGCGTGATGCCTTCTTCGCTGCCTTTACCCCGATGAGGACGTCGGTCCCGAGGAGGGGGATGTGGATGTCACGAGAGGCTGTGTCCTGGAGGGACGTTACATCCCCCTGAGGTGGCTGCAAACCCAGACAGCTATGGCTCCATCTGCTGGTATGGTCGGGAACTCCACCCCTCTATGGCCAATCTTCCCACGCAGCTGAAACAAATGAGGAGCTGATGAGCTGAAGGTGGGGAAGGGAAGAGACACACTGAGGGAGTGTGTGGGGGTGAAGAAACACAGTCTCCAACCTGGGCTCTCTGGAGGACAAGAGTGCTGCACGTCCACTTCCATGAGGAATATAAGGATTTGGAGATACTTACCTTTGGGAAATACTCACCTTTGGATATATGCACCTGTGGAAATACGTGAGGGACATTTGGAAGGACTTTTGCTGGGTTGGCCACTAGCTGCAACGTGGACTACAGTAAGGCTGGGGAAAAGTTATCTGAGCGAGTGAGAATTATGATTTTGGATGTGGAAGAGACATCCCTGAACTGTTAACCCTTAAAGAGCCACAAGAGAACAGAATTTTGTTATATTTTCGTTAATTTCCCAAGACCTATAATAAAATCCTTGTTTTGTTTGAACCTTGTCTCCTTGCACTACTTGAGCAATCCCGCTGAAAGCTGTGTAGCCTCTCGTGACGTCACAAATATATATATATATATATATATATATATATATACAGTGGGGAGAACAAGTATTTGATACACTGCTGATTTTGCAGGTTTTCCTACTTACAAAGCATGTAGAGGTCAAATTTTTATCATATGTACACTTCAACTGTGAGAGACGGAATCTAAAACAAAAATCACATTTGTATGATTTTTTAAATTAATTTGCATTTTATTGCATGACATAAGTATTTGATCACCTACCAACCAGTAAGAATTCCGGCTCTCACAGACCTGTTAGTTTTTGTTTAAGAAGCCCTCCTGTTCTCCACTCATTACCTGTATTAACTGCACCTGTTTGAACTCGTTACCTGTATAAAAGACACCTGTCCACACACTCAATCAAACAGACTCCAACCTCTCCACAATGGCCAAGACCAGAGAGCTGTGTAAGGACATCAGGGATAAAATTGTAGACCTGCACAAGGCTGGGATGGGCTACAGGACAATAGGCAAGCAGCTTGGTGAGAAGGCAACAACTGTTGGCGCAATTATTAGAAAATGGAAGAAGTTCAAGATGACGGTCAATCACCCTCGGTCTGGGGCTCCATGCAAGATCTCACCTCGTGTGGCATCAATGATCATGAGGAAGGCGAGGGATCAGCCCAGAACTACACGGCAGGACCTGGTCAATGACCTGAAGAGAGCTGGGACCACAGTCTCAAAGAAAACCATTAGTAACACACTACGCCGTCATGGATTAAAATCCTGCAGCGCACGCAAGGTCCCCTTGCTCAAGCCAGCGCATGTCCAGGCCCGTCTGAAGTTTGCCAATGACCATCTGGATGATCCAGAGGAGGAATGGGAGGAGGTCATGTGGTCTGATGAGACAAAAATAGAGCTTTTTGGTCTAAACTCCACTCGCCGTGTTTGGAGGAAGAAGAAGGATGAGTACAATCCCAAGAACACCATCCCAACCGGGAAGCATGGAGGTAGAAACATCATTCTTTGGGGATGCTTTTCTGCAAAGGGAACAGGACGAATGCACCATATTGAGGGGAGGATGGATGGGGCCATGTATCGCGAGATCTTGGCCAACAACCTCCTTCCCTCAGTAAGAGCATTGAAGATTGGTCGTGGCTGGGTCTTCCAGCATGATAACGACCCGAAAACACACAGCCAGTCTCCAGACCTGAACCCAATAGAAAATCTTTGGAGGGAGCTGAAAGTCCGTATTGCCCAGCGACAGCCCCGAAACCTGAAAGATCTGGAGAAGGTCTGTTTGGAGGAGTGGGCCAAAATCCCTGCTGCAGTGTGTGCAAACCTGGTCAAGACCTACAGGAAACGTATTATCTCTGTAATTGCAAACAGGTTTCTGTACCAACTATTAAGTTTTGCTTTTCTGATGTATCAAATACTTATGTCATGCAATAAAATGCAAATTAATTACTTTAAAATCATACAATGTGATTTTCTGGATTTTTGTTTTAGATCCCGTCTCTCACAGTTGAAGTGTACCTATGATAAAAATTACAGACCTCTACATGCTTTGTAAGTAGGAAAACCTGCAAAATCGGCAGTGTATCAAATACTTGTTCTCCCCGCTGTATATATGCCAAATTAGACCGTTTAGCCTACAAATAGAACTCAATTGACTGAACATTACATTTTTCAATGATTGAAATACATGGAGTGTACAAAACATTAAGAACAGCTGCTCGCATTGAACCGCACTCTTCTGACCCGACTGGTGAGAACCCACCGACTCCAGTTGAGACGCACATTGGCGTCCATGGTTACAAGTTTGCAACAGAATATCAGGATGTAATGTGTTGAATACAGAAAGTCGACAAATGATTCTGGCATATGAACGTGGTTTATCCAGGTGCATGTAGATTTTATGACTAATCAAGAGCGTCTTTGACTAGTGACGGGTGAGAAAATGTAGTTACATATTGCAATATTATTTTGGACGATATATCGATACTTTGACTCCAAGTAACAATATATTTGTTTAGTTAATGTTCACTAGTGCTAGGCGGCTGTACCTGCGCTAAAACTCCGGTATTTTTCGTCCTATAGCTTGTTCTCCATTTAAATAGTGAGTCAAAAATGCAGCTTTTATTTCTCATGCTCTCTTGTCGCTCTGCAGCAGACAATATGTTTGTAACGTCAAATTGCAATTGAATCGCAATGCATATTGTATCGGCACCTAAGTATTGTGATATCGTATCGCGAGGTCCCTGGCAATTCCCAGCCCTAGTTTAGAGGTGTACTGGAATGAGTCGAGTAGGCTTTCTGTGTGCCGGAGAAGGTGTCCTCTGACTGACTAAACATCGCATCTGTTTTTCTGAGTGTCTTACGTAATAACTGACTCTGGCAGTAAAATAACTGTAGAAACACTGTTATTAGAGGAAAGCGTGTAACATGTTCGAACCTCATTCTTGCCTCACTGTTTACCAATTGACTGAATTAAGTTCTGTCCATTTTCCCCTCAGATTCCAGTCTACAATGGAGATTGACAGTCTACTGAAACAGGTGAGTGATAGACCTATCTGTCATGACTCACTAATCCTGCTCCTGGAGAGCTATAGGATGTGCAGACTTGTTCTTGGCCGAGAGCTAATACTCCTTTTTATTAATGGGTTTTAGTGCTGGTCTGGAGAAAGCCTGCACATGCTGTTGTTGTCAAGGACCAGGGCAGAGCTGGTGAACATTAATACTCTATATTAAACCTCAATCTCATGTTTTTGTATTTTGCCTATACTATTTAGAGGTTTTCTTTGGATGACTGAAGAGATTGGGTAACATTTCTGCTGAAACGGTTCCTGTCCTGTGGCTTCATTGTTCTTGTGTAAAGAAATGAACCACACCCATGCCACACACACTTCCCCTCTAAACAACACTGTTCTTGCTTTTGCAGGAGTTTGTCAGTGTCTGGGTCCGGGATCCACAGTTCCACAAAGATGACTTCTGGCACACGCATGTCGACTATGAGGTCTGTTTAAATGTGAGTAGTACGGCACACTTCACTTGATTAACATTATCATTCAACTTGATCTTCAGCTTCTGAGAGAATGAGGAAGCTGAGTGTATTTACTGGCAACCTCTAACTTTATGATGATCTGAAGTGGTGTGATATTGGCCATAAACCCTCTGCTAATATGATATACCTGCTTCCTGTGTCTCCTTCCTGTGTTAAGACCAATAGCATGTGTTTTAGGAAGAAGGCTTCTTGTGTGCGGAGGCGGTACAGTGAGTTTGTTTGGCTCCGGCAGCGTCTGCAGGACAACACTATGCTCGTGTACGTATAATCCATAGGGATACTTCACTGTAGGCCCTCTTAACTGCATCATTTGATTACTCCTGCTGCAATGATGCATACACGGGGTATGCAGTTGTCCTTACCAGGGGTTGACTATTCACATACACTACATTACCAAAAGTATGTGAACACCTGCTTGTCGCACATCTCATTCCAAAATCATGGGCATTCCTATGCAGTTGGTCCTCCCCCTTTGCTGCTATAACAGCCTCCACTCTTCTTGGAAGGCTTTCCACGAGTGTAGGAACATTGCTGCGGGGACTTGCTTCCATTCGACCACAAGCATTAGTGAGGTCGGGCACTGATGTTTGGTGGGGTGGGAATTAGGTCTGGCTCGCAGTCGGCGTTCCAATTAATTCGATGGGGTTGAGGTCAGGGCTCTGTGCAGGCCAGTCAAGTTCTTCCACACCGATCTTAACAAACTATTTCTGTATGGACCTCGCTTTTTGCACGGGGGCATTGTCATGCTGCCACAAACGGTTGCCACAAAGTTGGAAGCACAGAATTGTCTGTGCTTGTATGCTGTAGTGTTAAGATTTATCTTCACTGAACCATGAAAAAAAGGCCCAGACCATTATTCCTCCTCCACCAAACTTTACAGTTGGCACTATGCATTGGGGCAGGTAGCGTTATCCTGGCATCCAGGTTTGTCCGTCGGACTGCCAGATGGTGAAACGTTATCACTCCACTGCTCCAAAATCCAATGGCAGCGAGCTTTGCACCACTCCAGCCGACGCTTTGTATTGTGCATCGTGATCTTAGGCTTGTGTGCGGCTGCTCGGCCATGGAAACCCTTTTTAATGAAGCTCCCGACTAACTTATTGTGCTGACGTTGCTTCCAGAGGCAGTTTGGAACTCTGTAGTGAGTGTTGCAACCGAGGACAGACTCGCTTCAGCACTTGGCGGTCCCGTTCTGTGAGCTTGTGTGGCCTACCACTTCGAGGCTGAGCTGTTGTTGCTCCTAGATATTTCAACTTCACAATAACAGCACTTACAGTTGACTTAGGCAGCTCCAGCAGGGCAGAAATTTGACGAACTAACTTGTTGGAAAGTTGGCATCCTATGACAGTGCCACATTGAGAGTCACTGTCTTGTGTTGTCCCTTTCCAGAGAGTTGCCCAAACTGCCTCCCTGGAACCCTTTCTTCAGTCTGAACAACCCCTACAAGGTCAACCAGAGGATGGAGGGCCTGCGGGAGTTTCTAGAGATGTGAGTGTCGTTTATTCCTCACCCTCAGCCTTATGAATGACTACCAGTTTGCATGTTCAAAAGGCTTGAAGGGATGAGCTAGAATCTAGGTATATGCCATCTATGGGTCTGATGCAACCAATGTCAGTTTCTCAGATATTTTCCAACCTCAAGTGGTCATCCGTTCAATATTGATGAACGATTAGTGCTTTTTGAGGCCTGTTTTGGTTTTCGATTTACTTTTTAAAACATTAAATACATAATGAAATAATGACATTACAATGATTTTAGAGCTTTTTAATGGAAATTCCAAAGCCAAAAATAGTAAACATTAAATTGCCAAAACATTGACAATATTCCACATTGTGTATACATCAATAGAAATAAAATATTACTTTTTATTTGATTACTTTATTATTTTTCATTCCTTAAAAGTAAATAATCTCTGCTCAGGCAGTAGCAGTCAGCCAGCCAGACAATCTAACGTTATCTATATGCTGTCTTCAGTCATCCTATTTAGCTAGCCTGCCTAAGTATGCTGCAGAGCTCTCTGCCGGATGTTGCAGAGCTGTCTGACCGAATCATTTTACTAGTTCTTCAAAGTAGATGAGGCATACTTTCACGAACACACTGTCCCTCGTGTACTTTCCTCTCTTAACATAGCAGGTGTAAGTGAATCCATCCAGAGATCTGTATTTGTCTTGAGTTTGGGGGGAAAGGCGCAATGGGTTATGGTCATTCTAGTAAATTAGCACGTTTCTACGCTGAACTAGGTTAAATATTTGCTTTATGAAAACTACAACTCCCTTCAGCCCAGCGTCCCACATAGTTCCTGACTTGATATATCTGTAGAGAAACAGCGCTTTGGGCTCACAAAAAAAAAGTCACTAAATGTAATTGAACCGACGTCGGTCAATTAGTTGTTTTAATAACCCAAAAATGAATTGTGGGTTAGTCATTCAGCACTACCGGTCAAGCAGAGTCCATATCAATCTGTGGTGTAGGTCATCCCCATGTGTGCAATAGGAAGAATTTGCTGCCGCAGACCTCAATCTCAAATTAATAGCAATATAATTCCATCGCATGAATTCTGATTTTCCTCTAGTTTGACATTTGTTTTGTAAACCCTCTGCTTGCCCTGTATAAGAAGCTATACCCATGGATTTATGGCACCAAACGCCATCTAGTGGCTTTTACCGTCAACTTCATTAATTTTCTCCACTCCATACTTGAAACAGAAGACATTATGTACTGATGACTACAATGTTGATCTCCTTCTCGCCTCATTTCTCCTGTTGTAGTGCTTTGGCATAAGGTACCAGAGAGCTTAGAATAACAATTCACTCAACTTCCTACCATACTTTGTTACATGGAGCACTGATTACTTCAAAAACAAACTGAAAATAAGGCTTATATGGTGTTCTTGTTGGTTGTATGATCTTAATTATCCAATGAATTAATCTTTATCTCCTCGTCCCCAGTGTCCTCCAGGACCCCTTGCTGCTGTCTGACAGTAGAGTGCACCTGTTCCTCCAATCCCAGCTGAGCATGACCAAGATGGAGGCGTGTGTCTCGGGCCAGACACGCTACACAGTGGCTCAGGCCATCCAAATGTGTAGTGACTGTCACCGCACACGCTTCCCCATAGAGAAGAGCAGCAAGGTGTACTTCGACTCAGACTGCGAAAGGTAAGAGTACAGATTTGTGTCAGAAATTTTACTGATTGAGCGACTGTTTTTCAATGACATCCGTTGATTGACTCACAACAGAGATGATTGTCCATGAAAAAATGCATGAAGTTGACATCAGCTGAACTGTTGACAGAGAAATGATGCAAGCCGAAATGACCTCTGATCTTCTACTCATTGAGTACTTGCATACTCTCCCCTCTGCCTATACAGCACCACGTCGTCAAGTCTGGGCCATGACTCGGGGGTCCCCCAGAGCCCCAGCCCCCTACCCTTTGACTGTAGCACCTGTGAAAATGATGACGGCAACATTACCATCCGGGATGGAGGATTCTTCAGCAGTCTGTCAGAGTCCTCGTGTGACCAGGAACACATGGAGCCCTAACACAAACCACTTCCACACGCACAAAGGGGCTGTTTCCTGGACTAAGATTAAGCCTAGTCCTGCACAAAAAAATAATGCTAAATGGAGATTCTCAATTGAAAGTGATATTTAATCCAGGACTAGGCTTAATCTTTGTCCGGGTAACCGCCCCAAGGACTGTTTGCTGCTGTTCCAGGTGTGCTTCTCAAACCTCTGTTGGAATTCTGTGTCCCAATCGGTCTTTTTAAAATATTTGAGCTATACGTTTTCTTAATGGATATATATTCTATTGATGCGCCCTCCATTGTGGCCCGACTAGTGTTGCTAGTGAATGAGTCTCTTGTCCAAAACGGAACGTTGTCTTAATGCAATATCTGTCTTAAACTCTTAACTTGTGCCTTACATTTTGTACTTTAAAAAAAATGTTGTGTATATAACTGTTAACCTGCAATGATACTGGGAAAGATTCTTAAATTATACTTTTTTTTATTTGCACTATTAAACTGTGCTCTAAGGTTAGCAAGGGATGCAAAGTGTATGTTGTATAGGCTCACTTTTAAACAAAGATTTGTGAAATACTTCTGTGTGTGTTCATAAAAAAAAAAAAAAAAAGGTCCCTTTTTCAGGACCCTGTATTTCAAAGATAATTCGTAAAATTCCAAATAACTTCACAGATCTTCATTGTAAAGGGTTTAAACACTTTTTCCCATGCTTGTTCAATGAACCATAAACAATTAATGAACATGCACCTGTGGAACGCTCGTTAAGACACTAACAGCTTACAGACGGTAGGCAATTAAGGTCACAGTTATGAAAACGTAGGACACTAAAGAGGCCTTTCTACTGACTCTGGCAAACACCAAAAGAAAGATGCCCAGGATCCGTGCTCATCTGCGTGAACGTGCCTTAGGCATGAGGACTGCAGATGTGGCCAGGGCAATAAATTGCGATGTCTGTACTGAGACGCCTAAGACAGTGCTACAGGGAGACAGGACGGACAGCTGATCGTCCTCGCAGTGGCAGACCACTTGTAACAACACCTGCACAGGATCAGTACATCCGAACATCACACCTGTGGGACATGTACAGGATGGCAACAACTGCCCCAGTTACACCAGGAACGCACAATCCCTCCATCAGTGCTCAGACTGTCTGCAATAGGCTGAGAGAGGCTGGACTGAGGGCTTGTAGGCCTGTTGTAAGGCAGGTCTTCACCAGACCTCACCGGCAACATCGCCTATGGGCACAAACCCACCGTCGCTGGATCAGACAAGACTGGCAAAAAGTGCTCTTCACTGACGAGTCGCAGTTTTGTCTCACCAGGGGTGATGGTTGGATTCACGTTTATCGTCGAAGGAATGCGCGTTACACCGAGGCCTGTACTCTGGATCGATTTGGAGGTGGAGGGTCCGTCATGCTCTGGGGCGGTATGTCACAGCATCATCGGACTGAGCTTGTTGTCATTGCAGGTAATCTCAACGCTGTGCGTTACAGGGAAGACATCCTCCTCCCTCATGTGGTACCCTCTCTGCAGGCTCATCCTGACATGACCCTCCAGCATGACAATGCCACCAGCCATACTGCTCGTTCTGTGCGTGATTTCCTGCAAGACAGGAATGTCAGTGTTCTGCCATGGCCAGCGAAGAGCCCGGATCTCAATCCCATTGAGCACGTCTGGGACCTGTTGGATCAGAGGGTGAGGGCTAGGGCCATTCCCCCCAGAAATGTCCAGGAACTTGCAGGTGCCTTGGTGGAAGAGTGGGGTAACATCTCACAGCAAGAACTGGCAAATCTGGTGCAGTCCATGAGGAGGCGATGCACTGCAGTACTTAATGCAGTTGGTGGCCACACCAGATACTGACTGTTACTTTTGATTTTAACCCCCCCCTACTTTTTTTTAAAGGTGTCTGTGACCAACCGATGCATATCTGTATTCCCAGTCATGTGAAATCCATAGAGTAGGGCCAAATTAATTTATTTCAATTGACTTTCCTTATGAACTGTAACTCAGTAAAATCTTGGAAATTGTTGCGTGTATATTTTTGTTCAGTGTAGTTGGCTTTTGGAAGCCTCACCAGATGTACTGTGGTATCAACCCAGTAGAGGGCGTTTTAACATCTAAAATGAGCTTCCTTCGAGATAAACCAGTTCAATGTATTCAACCCCCTTTTACATCTAATGTCCACATTTTAAGATTCACAATGCTTGTCTGATTTGTTCATGGTGAATTCAAAAGAATCAGAGTCTTCAAAGAAATTCTGAAACAATAGTCAAAGACGGTACAGTATGAAGTTGGGCAGGAACTGCTTCTCCAATAATCCCTGATCACTCTTGTAGGCGACGTCGGCTAGCTCAACTCATGCACAGAAACATGTAATCAGGTCTGTCTCGTGCCAAACTGCACATGTGCAGGCTGTCAAATCTAAGGCCAGTGCCATGGTGTTGTCTGTGCTTCTGGGGCACGTTGTGTTGTGTGTTTGAAATCCCGGGTCTGCTGTGGTAGGGATGGCTGGACAGTGTTCTATAGTCCATACCCTTGTCAAGGTGAGTCAACCTTTCTCCCCTCTAGCTCTGTCTAGTTTTCACGCCACTTCGATACAAAGTGATGTTCGTAGCAGGTTAGGAGAGCATTGTTGCCAGCCCTTTTCCTAACCTTAACCTCAGTCTCCGAACCTGCTACGTTAATTTTACTAACTTGCTGCGTGAGTTCTAACCTACGAAAAGTCACTTCGGTATTGAAAAAACTAGACATGGAACACCAGTCACTTTAATAAGGTTTACATACTGCTTTACTCATTTAATGTGTATATACTGTATTCTATTCTACTGTATTTTAGTCAATGCCACTCCAACATTGCTCGTCCCTAATATTTATATATTTCTTAATTCAATTATTTTACTTTTAGATTTGTGTGTTGTTTGATACTACTGCACTGTTGGAGCTAGGAACACAAGCATTTCGCTACACCCGCAATAACAGCTGCTAAATATGTGTATGTGACCAATAAAATATGATTTGAAGTGGTGTGAAGAGTGTCCCATCTATTTCTCTCACACACACACTCTGCGTAGAGACGTCTTAAACTCTGGCAGTATTTCTCTCCTGACAGGAGGAGGGGAAGCACATGGTGTGTAGGCTACCTAGTTTATGAAAGTGTGTGTGTGTGTGTGTCAGGTCTGGCAGAGTGCTGACTGGGATATGTTTCACGGCTGCTGGCTAATGTCACTTACCCTCTCACAAAGACAGGCCAGCAGACTGAACACACACCTTGGTTTGTGTATGCTGATGAGTTCAATTTTTTGGTGTATTTCTTCCTGCTATATTAATCTAGAGCTGGTCACCAGCAGCAGCCCGTCAGTTCTGCCAGGTGAGCTGTACTAATTAAAGGGGGGTCATTAATTAATCTGTTATTAAATGCTCTAAGGATTTACCTGACAGCAGCACCTAGGGGGGTTGTTGTGCATGTGCTTCTGTGTGTCAATTTGGAGAGGGTATGAATACTGGGCAGCACATCAATTGAAAGTGGGAAAAACAGGTGAAGGCTCAAATAAGACCGCATCGGTCACCCTCGCTCCACACCTGTCCAGCGGCCCACTTTAACCAAAAACCTAGCCAGTCAGTCCTAGAGCTTATAATTACATTTGTCATTTAGCGGACGCTCGAAGGCACATAAACAGATTTGTTTTGCCTAGTCAGCTCTGGGATTCAAACCAGCAACCTCTCGGTTACTAGCTCAACGCTCTTAACAGCTAGGCTACCTGCCCCGTTTATATGCAAATGAAGCCATCAGAGAAAAAGAGTCACTACTCTGCAGCAGCACAGAGACCTAATGATATTCATCACACTGTAACACATGCACACTCCTACAGAAAGTGTGATATTCAGACGTGAGTGTGTTTTGTTTGACCTTATTAACGTGCACCCTCAACAGCATGCTGGGTGACACCTGAGCACTACACACGCTGCACACGCAAACCGTTTCGTTCCTCCAGGGCCTATAGTCAATTTCCTTATAAAATGAAATGCTGCTTCACGGTCCTCAAAGGAAGGGTGTGTGTGTGTACACTTCAGCTATTGCATATTCATGGTAAGTCTATTTCAGCCCAGTAAATTATAACTCAATTTCCAGTGTGCATTGATGCGCTCCTTACCTACAAAACAAAACTCCAACCCGATTGTTCTACAAAGCAATTATGGTGTCTAGTGAATTGTGAACGATCTGCACTGCGTCGCCAACGCTCCAGGCTTGTGTGATATTTTTAATTGTTAATTTTCTGTCACATTAGTCAACATCCCAGACTGGGCAGGTGACCGGCTTTCTAGGCCACAGATTAAATTTCACAGTTGATATTTCACATATATTTTCACAGTTGATATTTCACGTTCGGATGGGGAGTCTTGTACCCTGTGTCCATGTTACATATGTATGTGTACAGTCGTGGTCAAAAGTTTTGAGGATGACACAAATATTAATTTTCACAAAGTCTGCTGCCTCAGTTTTTATGATGGCAATTTGCATATACTCCAGAATGTTATGAAGAGTGATCAGATGAATTGCAATTAATTGCAAAGTCCCTCTTTGCCATGAAAATGAACTTAATCCCCAAAAAACATTTCCGCTGCATTTCAGCCCTGCCACAAAAGGACCAGCTGACATCATGTCAGTGATTCTCTCGTTAACACAGGTGAGAGTGTTGACGAGGACAAGACTGGAGATCACTCTGTCATGCTGATTGAGTTAGAATAACAGACTGGAAGCTTTAAAAGGATGGTGGTGCTTGAAATCATTGTCCTTCTCTGTTAACCATGGTTACCTGCAAGAAAACACGTGCCGTCATCATTGCTTTGCACAAAAAGGGCTTCACAGGCAAGGATATTGCAGCTAGTAAGATTGCACCTAAATCAACCATTTATCAGATCATCAAGAACTTCAAGGAGAGAGGTTAAATTGTTGTGAAGAAGGCTTCAGGGTGCCCAAGAAAGTCCAGCAAGCGCCAGGACCGTCTCCTAAAGTTGATTCAGCTGCGGGATCGGGGCACCACCAGTGCAGAGCTTGCTGAGGAATGGCAGCAGGCAGGTGTGAGTGCATCTGCACGCACAGTGAGGCAAAGACTTTTGGAGGATGGCCTGGTGTCAAGAAGGGCAGCGAGGAAGCCACTTCTCTCCAGGAAAAACATCAGGGACAGACTGATATTCTGCAAAAGGTACAGGGATTGGACTGCTGAGGACTGGGGTAAAGTCATTTTCTCTGATGAATCCCCTTTCCGATTGTTTGGGGCATCCTGAAAAAAGCTTGTCCGGAGAAGACAAGGTGAGCGCTACCATCAGTCCTGTGTCATGCCAATAGTAAAGCATCCTGAGACCATTCATGTCTGGGGTTGCTTCTCAGCCAAGGGAGTGGGCTCACTCACAATTTTTCCAAAGAACACAGCCATGAATAAAGAATGGTACCAACACATCCTCCGAGAGCAACTTCTACCAACCATCCAAGAACAGTTTGGTGACAAACAATGCCTTTTCCAGCATGATGGAGCACCTTGCCATAAGGCAAAAGTGATAACCAAGTGGCTCAGGGAACAAAACATTGAAATTTTGGGTCCATGGCCAGGAAACTCCCCAGACCTTAATCCCATTGAGAACTTGTGGTCAATCCTCAAGAGGCGGGTGGACAAACAAAAACCCACAAATTCTGACAAACTCCAAGCAATGATTATGCAAGAATGGGCTGCCATCAGTCAGGATGTGGCCCAGAAGTTAATTGACTGCATGCCAGGGAGGATTGCAGAGGTCTTGAAAAAGAAACTTGTCAATAAAAGCCTTTGACACTTATGGAATGCTTGTAATTATACTTCAGTATACCATAGTAACATCTGACAAAAATATCTAAAAACACTGAAGCAGCAAACTTTGTGAAGACCAATACTTGTCATACTTGTGTCATTCTCAAAACGTTTGACCACGACTGTAATGGAGGGAGACAAAAATAAAAACTACAAACTTATTTTATGGCTGTTTTCATTTTGAGCCATTCTAGTCTCTTGACAACCCTACAGAGATGGAATGTTGAACTATGAATATCAAATATCCCTCAATATTCATTTGTATTTTTCTGTAATTTTGTTTTTGCCCCATGTATCACTAACCCCCCCCCCCCCTCCCTCTCACTCCCACACACACTTTCTCCATTACTATCCTACCTCACACCCATCCACGCACACACATAACCCTTCCTCCACACCTGAGCCCCACACACTCTTTCACCCCCAGACGAGCTCCTTGTGTTTGATAATCTGGTAATGTACCTAATCATGGTCTATTCCGAGTGACAGAGGGCTGTGGCAATGGAACCTGATGTGGCTGATGGCCCGCCCCTTATGAGCTGGGACAAAATTGAAAAATGTTGTTGCTGGTGGATCGTTGGGCTGATTATGGTAGCGTTCGATAACGGCCCGTGTCCATTCATCAGTGTCCAGCGGCGGCCAGTAAAAGGTTTCTCTGGTCTCACAGTGTTCACTTCCTTGTGTGGCCCTCGCCAATCACTGTCTGCCAGGATCAGTGTCACATAGCCAGGACCTAACCTTGCCCTGATAGAAACACATACACAGGCGCACACACAAATAACCTGCTGACACACACTCTCTGATACACACACTGACACTCACAAAACGTGCTCTGTTTTAAACACAGACGCATAGAGAGAGAGATGACCCCGCCCTCAAGTGCATTGGTCACCAATCACAACCACTTTGTCAAGGCACAGGTTACCGTGACGACTCTAATCTCCCGGCAACAGAGTGGGTAATTTCTCTCCGTTGAGGGGAAGGGAGGTGTCACAGACAGGGGCAGCAGCGGCTGGGGATGGGAGGAAGAAGGTGAGGGGTGAGGTGGGGCAAAGGGGTTGGAGGGGAGAGGAGGTGAGAGGGGGTGGAGGTGATAGGGGGAGGAGGTAAGAAGGAGGAGGAGATGAGAGGGCGTGGTGAGAGGGGGAGGAGGTGAGAGGGGGGTGGAGGTGAGGGGGGAGGTGAGATGGGGAGGGGGGGTGAGATGGGGTGGAGGTGAGAGGAGGAGGAGGAGGTGAGAGGAGGAGGAGGTGAGAGGAGGTGAGAGGGGGTGGAGGTGAGAGGGGGAGGAGGTGAGAGGGGGAGGAGAGGAGGTGTTAGAGTCAGGAACAGCAGAGACAAATGGCCCCAAAATGCAGTATTAATCAGTTGCTGATCTGCTGCCCCTTTAAAGTCAATAGCACTTAGAGACAGAGGGTGAGGGAGGGGGATGAGGGAGGGAGGGGGGGGTAAGGGGGCGTGGCTAGGAGAGAGAGGGAGAGAGAGAGAGAGAATGGGGGTAAAGGAGAGAGGGAGGGGAGTAGGAGAGACTGGTGGAGAGAGAGGAAAGGAGAGTGTTACAGAGAGGAGGTATTGGTAAAGAAAGTCCCAAACACCAACAGACCCCACAGAGCCCCAGGACAGCAACACAATTATACCCAACCAAATCGTGAAAAAATTACTTGACACATTGAAAAAAATTAACAACAAAAAACAGCGCAAACTAGAATGCTATTTGGCCCTAAACAGAGAGCAGCATACCTGACCACTGTGACTGACCCAAATTTAAGGAAAGCTTTTAAGGAAAACTATCTACAGACTCAGTGAGCATAGCCTTGCTATTGAGAGAGGCCGCCATAGGCAGACCTGGCTCTCAAGAGAAGACAGGCTATGTGCACACTGCCCACAAAATGAGGTGGAAACTGAGCTGCACTTCCTAACCTCCTGCCAAATGTATGACCATATTAGAGACACATATTTCCCTCAGATAACACAGACCCACAAAGAATTTTAAAAAAATCCAATTTTGATAAACTCCCATATCTATTGGGTGAAATACCACAGTGTGAAATCACAGCAGCAAGATTTGTGACCTGTTGCCACAAGAAAAGGACAACCAGTGAAGAACAAACACCATTGTAAATATAACCTATATTTATGTTGATTTATTGTCCCCTTTTTTACTTTAACTATTTGCACAACACTGTATATATGACATTTGAAATGTCTTTATTCTTTTGGAACTTGTGTGAGTGTAATATTTACTATTCACTTTTTATTGTTTATTTCACTTTTGTTTATCCATTTCACTTGGTTTGGCAATGTAAACATATGTTTCCCATGCCAATAAAGCCTTTTGAATTGAATTGAATTCAGGACAGACTGAGAAAATGAGAGAGAAAGCTGAGTTTAACACACAGAGAGGGATGGGTGCATTCAAACATGAGTTTACTGTTTTCAATGAATGTACAGGTTAGTTGTACCTACTGTCCAAGTAGATGTTACTAACCAGGCTTAACTGACAGAGGCCTTTTATCCAACTTGATACTGTCTTAAAACACTAAAACACTTTCTTACAGCAGTTGTTTCTGTTGCTATTGATGCTGTAATGCATGGAGACACACTTACATGCTGTGTCAGACATGCCCGACACACACTCTCTCTCTCTCTCTCTCTCTCTCTCTCTCTCTCTCTCTCTCTCTCTCTCTCTCTCTCTCTCTCTCTCTCCCCTCTTACACACACAGACACACACATACATACCCTTCCAGTGAGCAGAGCGGCCCCCTGTTTGATTTGTCACCTGACTAGTGATCAATAACTGTGATGGAAACAGAATCAGCCCAGATGGATTAAACGTCCCACTGGCTCTGACGTTATTTTCCCATTAAAACCAGCTAATCGTTCCACACACACACACACACACACACACACACACACACACACACACACACACACACACACACACACACACACACACACACACACACACACACACACACTCTGAAAACTAGTTTTAACCCACAACAGACACTATGATATGGCTTCAATTAACCCCCTATAGGCTTTAGCTCTGGGAGCAAATACAAGTCTTTAAGTCTTAGGTAAAGATACTCATCAGGCCAATGCAGTTCACCACCTCTGCTACATATAACACATTCTCCCAAAATTACGCTCTATTACAACTTTTGCAAATGTCCAAATATGCCCGTTCACACCGGTTTTAAATATGTTCTGGTGAAAAGTAATGCACTATGTAGGGTATATGTAGCCATTTGAGACACAGACTGTCACATTTTTTTGCAATAGTACACAGGCAACAAGTGCTTAAGTGTGGAACAGTGAGCTCTGCTAGGCAAGGACAACAGACTGTGAGTTACAGTTTTTGCCCATTGCTTACACACTAAAACCGAATGCTTAGACCAAAGCCTCAATACCTAAACTTCTTGTAGCATACCTTAAACACAGTGTAACCATAGCTTAAACACAATGTCAACTTTGCACTTTGTTTGCAATTCTGTAACACACTTATTGCGAAACACTACACACGTTTTCTTACATTAGACACTTTGTTCAAAAACGAAATGACCTGTTATCATTGGGAAAACACTCTGTTCAAAATGCAAAACTCATCTGGCAATTGTATGCACTTACATACACACCTGAAAACACTTGCACAGAAAACAGAACACCAATCAGTCTGAGCCTTAGCACTACAAATAGGCCTCAGGTGAGCCATTTTTAGAACTTTGCAAGCATGGAGGCAATGAGAGTCAGAGTAAGAGGAGGACAAAGAGAGAGAGGAGTCGGATGTGGAAGAGGACGTGGAAGAGGACGAGGACCAGTGCGGAGACGTATATCAGATGACATCAGGGCTACTCTGGTGGACCATGTGATAAATCATGGCCTGTCCATGAGGGAGGCTGGGCAAAGAGTCCACCCTAACCTCAGTCGCTACACAGTAGCATCGATAATAAGGACATTCCGACTGGAGAACAGGTATATCTTCAAGTTTCTACTCCAGACTGTACCTACTGTATGTGTCACATGATTCTGTATCATATTACAGTATTACTGTACTAACTATACTATACAAAAATGGGTAGTGCTGTGAAGTACTGTATATGTAAAGGAATACCATTGTGATGTTGCAGTACTGTGTACAGTTTGAAAGTACAGTATGTGAAAAATAACCTAACCAATGACATCTTGTGGTGGCATTTTCTACAGAATGGTTGGACGACCTCCTCAAGGTGGAAGGGAACGGCTCTTCACTCAACAACAAGAGCTGGCCATCATTGAAATGGTGCGAGAAAATAATGCAATCCGACTTTGTGAGTTGCAACAACGCATAATTGCAAATGGAAATGAATTCAACAATATTCAACAACAGCATTTCTACAAGTCTCATCCTACAGAAACTTAACTTCAGAATGAAGCAGCTGTACAGGGTGCCATTTGAGAGGAACAGTGTCAGGGTCAAGGATCTGCGCCATGATTATGTGCAGGTATGTGTCACTTTACTTTATATACTATATATTGTGATGTGGGAATGAGGGTTTATGCTGCCACCTGCCCTGCCTGTAGCTTGTCGTTTTTGTCTATACTCACCCAACCCAGCCCCTACTTGTGTGAAAATATAGACATTGTAGTTACTGTATGTATTTTCAGTAACACTATTCAATATTTTCTGTTACATACAGTTCTGGAGTTTGATGCAGCCGAACTGCCGCATGAGTTCATCTACGTGGATGAGGCAGGCTTCAATCTGGCCAAAACCAGGCGTCGGGGCCGTAACGTAGTTGGACAAAGGGCTGTTGTAAATGTCCCTGGGCAGCGTGGGGGAAATATCACCTTGTGTGCTGCAATTAGTGTCCAAGGAGTCCTGCATCATCATGCCACTCTAGGTCCCTACAATACAGGACAGATCATTGCATTTCTAGATGCACTACATGCAGTTGTGCAGGACAGACCACAGCAGCCCAGGTTTGTTGTCATCTGGGATAATGTTAGTTTCCACCGGGCTGCTCTGGTCCGAGATTGGTTCAACAACCATAATCATTTCACAGTTTTATACCTGCCCCCTTACAGCCCCTTTCTAAATGCAAT
Source organism: Coregonus clupeaformis (assembly GCF_020615455.1). NCBI lineage: Eukaryota > Metazoa > Chordata > Actinopteri > Salmoniformes > Salmonidae > Coregonus > Coregonus clupeaformis. The sequence goes on along the minus strand of NC_059208.1, from coordinate 50,440,834 downwards.
CGAGGAATTCTTTTCAGCGTGGCGGTTGAAAGTATATGATCGGCAACCACATGCCCGCATGACTCTTCTGCAAGCAATGGAAGAGGCATGTGGAGACATTGAGGTGGGATCAATCCAAGGGTGGATTCGGCACACAAGGCGATATTTTCCCCGATGCCTAGCCCGCGAGGACATCGCCTGTGATGTATATGTTTTTTCCCCCAATAGCAATTTATCCAGTAATTGTTTTGTTTTTTTACTTTTGTTTTGTTGCTAAATTTGATGTTAAGAATTTCTGTAAGAATGTTAGTTTTTTTGTAAATACTTTTTTGTAAATACTGTTTGATTACTGCAGAAATTCTACTTTTGAGTTTTACAGAAGACAATGATAATAAAATGACAATAAAAATAGAAACACAAAGACTGCAGTGTTTTATATAAAGCCCATCAGTGTGTTGCTGGTGATATGAAAGAGTAATTCAAATGTTGCTTGTGTCACAGTTCCCTCAGCCAGAACCCAGAAGCAGACCAGGACAAGGAGAGTTGAACGAAAGTGAGGGTTTATTCAGATAACAAAAAGGTGCAGAATAATCCAGGGACAGAGCGGGCGGCGTGGGTGAGTAGTTGGGGGTGCAGTACTTGGTCCAGTGATGGCTCGGCAGCCGCCGACCATCAGGCAGAGGTGGGGTGAAGGTTCCGGACGTGTGACTGCAGGTGGAACAAAAACGGAGGTAAGGACACAAAAACTCGACAAAGTACAAAACAACAAAAACTCACGCTAGAACTCAAAACTGATACACAGATACACCTACTGTTCATGGCTAACGATCCGGCAGGAACTGGATGTTGGGCCAGAGCCTAAGAAGGGTGATGATGAGGACCAGGTGTGCAGATTGCTGATGGGATGCAGGTGCGGAAAACCAGAGCGCTCCCCGGAGCGTTCCCGAACCCTCGGGAAACTGGAGATTACGAGCAGGAACACTAGTCACCAGACAGGACCCGACTCAGACCGCCGGGATCGTCACAGTACCCCCCCTCCGACGAACGCCACCGGGCGGACTCCCGGAGCGCCAGGATGGAGGCGGTAGAAGTCACTGATGAGGTCTGCATCTAGGACCTGTCGCCGCGGAATCCAACTCCTCTCTTCAGGACCATACCCCTCCCAGTCCACGAGATACTGGAAACCCCGGCCCCGCCGTCTGGAATCCATGATGCGACGCACCGTGTAGGCAGGACCACCTCCGATCATCCGAGGAGGAGGAGGAGGAGGCGGAGGAGGCAACAGAGGACTGAGGAAGACAGGCTTGAGGCAGGAGACATGAAAGGTGGGATGGACTCTGAGCGTCCTCGGTAGTTTGAGTCGAACCGCCACTGGATTGATCACCTTCTCCACCACAAACGGACCAATGAACTTCGGTAACAACTTCCTAGACTCAGTCCGTAACGGAAGATCCCGTGTGGCCAACCAAACCCTATCTCCGATGGTATAGGTGGGAGCGGGAATCCGGCGACGATTCGCCTGGAGCTGATACCGGTCCGAAACTCTAAGGAGTGCCTTTCTGGCCCGATGCCAGGTCCGGTGGCAACGCCGAATATGGGCCTGAACAGAAGGCACTGAGAGCTCCTTCTCCTGAGAAGGAAACAGGGAGGTTGGTAGCCATACAGGCACTGGAAGGGAGACATCCCAGTGGCAGATGTAGGAAGAGTATTGTGGGCATACTCAACCCAAGGCAACTGAGAGACCCAGGAGGTGGGGTTGGAAGAGACCAGACAGCGTAGCGTTGATTCCATCTTCTGGTTGGCTCTCTCCGCCTGACCATTGGATTGGGGGTGAAAACCAGATGTGAGACTGACAGTAGCTCCAATGGCCAAACAGAAGGACTTCCAGACAGCAGAGGTAAACTGAGGGCCACGGTCGGAAACGATATCACTGGGCAAACCGTGGACCCTGAAAACCTCCCTAACCAGGATCTCGGACGTCTCCGAGGCAGAGGGAAGCTTGGCAATTGGCACAAAGTGGGCGAACTTGCTGAATCTGTCCACGATAGTCAGAACGACCGTGTTCCCCTCAGAAGCGGGCAACCCCGTGACGAAGTCCAGGGCCAGATGCGACCATGGTCGCCGGGGAATAGGAAGGGGGTGAAGTAGTCCAGAGCTGGGCCGATTGGTACTCTTATTCTGCGCACACACTGGACAGGCAGCAACAAAACCCCGAGTATCCTCGGCCATGGCAGGCCACCAAAAACGTCTGCGAAGAAACGCCATTGTCCGAGCCACGCCAGGGTGACAAGCCATCCTGCTGGCGTGGGACCATTTGAGGACAGCAGGACGAACCGACTCAGGCACAAACAACCGACCGGGTGGACCGTTACCGGGACCGGGCTGAGTCCGAAGGGCCGCCAGCACCTCCTCCTCAATCTTCCACATAACTGCTCCCACGACGCAGTTCCGGGGGAGGATTGTCTCGGTCTTGGACCCACTCTCCTCCGTCTTGGAGAACATCCGGGACAAGGCGTCCGCCTTGCCGTTCTTAGATCCAGGTCGGAACGTCAGGGCAAACTTGAATCGTCCGAAAAACAACGCCCACCTGGCCTGACGGGAGTTGAGACGTTTAGCCGATTGCACGTAAGCAAGATTCTTGTGGTCCGTCCAGACCATAAACGGTTGCTCCGCCCCCTCCAACCAGTGGCGCCACTCCTCCAAGGCAAGTTTCACCGCGAGAAGCTCCCGGTTACCCACATCGTAATTCCTCTCCGCAGGCGAAAGGCGACGAGAGTAGTAGGCGCAGGGATGGAGTTTACTGTCCGTGGAGCATCGCTGCGACAGGATGGCGCCAACTCCCACATCAGACGCGTCCACTTCAACGACGAACTGACGGGCCGTGTCCGGTTGAGAGAGAATCGGTGCGTTGGTGAATCGCCTCTTCAAATCCAGAAACGCTCGATCCGCCTCCGGATTCCACTTGAAGGTCCTGATGCTGGAAGTCAAGGCAGTTAACGGAGCGGCCACACGGCTGTAATCCCGGATGAATCTGCGGTAGAAATTCGCAAACCCCAAAAATCTCTGGAGCTGCAATCTCGTACCGGGCTGGGCCCATTCCAGAACCGCTCTAACCTTCTCCTGGTCCATCCTAATCTCTCCCTGGAGATGATGTACCCGAGAAAGGATGTCGTGTGGGCGTGAAACTCGCACTTCTCGGCCTTCACAAACAGGCGATTCTCCAACAATCGCTGCAGAACCTGCCGGACATGCTGGACGTGGTCGGAAGGTTCCTTCGAGAAGATCAGAATGTCATCCAGGTAAACAAACACAAAGAGACCGATCATATCTCTCAGGACGTCGTTCACCATACTCTGGAATACCGCTGGAGCATTGGTCAGTCCAAACGGCATCACCTGATACTCGAAGTGACCCATCGGTGTATTGAAACCCGTCAACCACTCGTCCCCTCTCTGATCCGGACCAGGTGATACGCATTGCGTAGGTCTAGCTTGGTGAACACCGTAGCACCCTGTAAGGAGTCGAAGGCAGAACTCATCAAGGGCAGGGGATACTTGTTCTTGACCGTGATGTCATTCAACCCCCGATAATCAATACACGGTCGAAGAGAGCCATCCTTCTTACCCACAAAGAAGAATCCTGCCCCCAGGGGTGATGACGAGGGACGAACGAGACCAGCAGCTAGGGACTCCTTGATGTAGGTCTCCAACGCCTCACGTTCAGGTCGGGAGATACTGTATAACCTTCCCTTGGGGTAGACAGCTCCAGGGACCAGGTTGATGGCACAATCATATGGTCGGTGGGGAGGGAGTGACAGAGCCTTCTGCTTACTGAAAACTTCCCCCAAATCGTGATATGTCTCGGGAACCAGGGACAAATCTGGGGGTTTAGCCTCAATCACCTGACTGGGAACCGAATGGGGGCAGGCAGTCTTGAGACAGTTAGCATGACAATCAAGGCTCCAACTCGTTACCTTGCCCGTCACCCAATCGAACGTGGGATTGTGTTCCTTCAGCCAGGGGTATCCAAGGACCAGAGGAACATGGGAAGACGGCAGAATGAAGAATGAAATCATCTCAGAATGATTCCCCGACAACCGCATCTTAACCGGGTTCAGTCCTCATCGTGATACGTGCCAGACTACTGCCGTTCAGAGTGGTAGCTTCAATGGCTTCCGGCAATTGCTCCTTGGAAAGCCCCAGCTGTTCCACCAACTCGGCATCTAGAAAGCTTCCATCGGCACCTGAATCGATAAAAGCGTTAATCGCTAAGCTCTGATTCCTGTTCATAAGGGTAGCCGGGAAACGGGTCTGACAGAGGTATTGAGAGGTCGAAACTGGCTCGCTAAAAGTCCTCCCAACTTTAGCGAGCCGCGCAGTTTGACGACCGACTGGATCCTGAGAAGCTGATCGGTTGGACGGAACCCATTGCTTCTCCCTCCTTCGCTCTCGGACTCGATTATCCACCCGAATAGACAAAGCTACCAAGCTGTCCAGGTCACTAGGCTCCGGATAGGAGATCAACTCATCCTTGAGCTGCTCCGACAGACCCTGGTAAAAGGCCGCTTGCAGAGACTCCTCGTTCCACCCACTCTCCACAGCCAACGTCTTGAACTCGATCACGAAGTCGGCCACGCTGCGAGTTCCTTGGCGAAGCGAAAACAGGCGCCTAGCTGCGTCCCTCCCTCGGACGGAATGGTCGAAGAGCTTCCTCATCTCGGCCGTGAACCCCTGGTATGAAGCCATGCAGGGATCCTGTCGTTCCCAAACGGCTGAAGCCCACTCCAGCGCTCGACCACGCAGCAACTCAATCACAAAGGCTATTCTAGCCTTGTCTGTGGCATAAGAGTAGGGCTGTAGATCGAACACTAATCCACACTGCATAAGGAAGGAACGGCATCCTCCCAGCTCCCCCTCATATTTATCCGGCGTCGGAACCTTGGGCTCACGGAGGGACACAACCTCAGAAGCGGCAGGCGAGATGGGTGAAACCGGTAGTGGGTCCTCCACCGGACACTGGCGTTGGTTCTGGACCTCCATCAGGCCGGTAGAAAGGTTCCGAACTGACAACGCGATCTCCTGTAGTACCGTGCTATGATGGCCCAACATCTTCTCCTGCTGGGCAATGGCATGGCGAACTGAGTCCAGGTCCGCTGGGTTCATAATTGGCCGGATCGTTCTGTCACAGTTCCCTCAGCCAGAACCCAGAAGCAGACCAGGACAAGGAGAGTTGAACGAAAGTGAGGGTTTATTCAGATAACAAAAAGGTGCAGAATAATCCAGGGACAGAGCGGGCGGCGTGGGTGAGTAGTTGGGGGTGCAGTACTTGGTCCAGTGATGGCTCGGCAGCCGCCGACCATCAGGCAGAGGTGGGGTGAAGGTTCCGGACGTGTGACTGCAGGTGGAACAAAAACGGAGGTAAGGACACAAAAACTCGACAAAGTACAAAACAACAAAAACTCACGCTAGAACTCAAAACTGATACACAGATACACCTACTGTTCATGGCTAACGATCCGGCAGGAACTGGATGTTGGGCCAGAGCCTAAGAAGGGTGATGATGAGGACCAGGTGTGCAGATTGCTGATGGGATGCAGGTGCGGAAAACCAGAGCGCTCCCCGGAGCGTTCCCGAACCCTCGGGAAACTGGAGATTACGAGCAGGAACACTAGTCACCAGACAGGACCCGACTCAGACCGCCGGGATCGTCACAGCTTGTGTGTATGGTTTTGTTGCAAGAATTTCATTTTTAGAAAGGAGTGTTAAGTTTTGATTGCAGTGTTTCATTTTGGCATATATGTGAGTTGTTAATCTCCAAGTGCTATGTCTGATTGGCTTGTGTGTTGAGTTTTGACATAATGAGCCAAATTCTGCAAAAACTGTGTAAGCAATAGGCAAAAACGGCAATCTGATCAGAATGCTAGCTCTGCATAGCACACACAAATTAACAACCCATACAAATGTGTGAATTTCAGTGTGTGGTTGTGTGTGTGGTTGTGTGTGTGGTTGTGTGTGTGGTTGTGTGTGTGGTTGTGTGTGTGGTTGTGTGTGTGGTTGTGTGTGTGGTTGTGTGTGTGGTTGTGTGTGCGAGCGTTTGTATATGCGTGCCTACATTTAATTTGTGTGATGTGCAGATTTGAGAGAGAGAGAGAGAGAGAGAGAGATTGAGACCATCTGCTGTTCCTCTCTCTTCCTCTATTTTCTCTCTCTCCCTCTTTTTTCTCCCCTGTTCTCTCCATCACTTTCCTTCCATCGCCTCTCTCTATCTCATCCTGTGGAGTTTCAGAGAAGCATTCTGCACACCTGTACAACACACACACATGCATGCGCACACACACACACAAACACTCACACACACACACTGATCAAGTCATGAATGATGCATGCACAAAAAAGGAAAGAGTTCCTAATGTTTGTACACTCAGTGTATAGCAAGCTATCAATGTCACAATGACCTGGGCTTTCATTTGAATTGTAGAGAAACCCCCTGGTTCTGTGTTTGAGGTAGGGCGTGTTCCAAATGGCACTTTATTTCCACTGCATTCCCTGTATTTCCTATATAGTCAAAAATAGTGCACTAGATAGGGAATAGGGTAGGCGTAAGCTTTCTACTGCTTCCTCCGCTGTCATCATTTTATCTCAGGGCTATCCCTAACTCTAACCTACCCCATCCCCACCACCACTATACCCAATTCTCACTATACCACACACACACATCAGGAGAGACTGTGAGAGGCATCTCTAATGGGTTCTGAAGATTCCAATTTCCCCTCTGCCACCAAAGACAGAGAACACTCTGAGCTCAATTACCCCTGTCTAACACACACACATGCCACATACACACATACACATAAAGAGGTGCACACACAGAGACACCACACACACACACACACACACACACACACACACACACACACACACACACACACACACACACACACACACACAGACACACACAGAGGGAGTGAGATAGGGAGGATAAGAGATCAGGATAAGTAAAAAAAATTGGTCTGCAGGTCAGTGAGGAGCCTAAAGAGAAGAGAGAGCTGGTGAGAGGGGGGCAGGGAGAGAGAACAGAGGGGTAAAAATATAGAATTGTAGCAGCAAAGATAGGGAAGCAGGGGACTCAAGGGAAGACGAGAGAGAGAGAGGGCCAGAGAGAGAGACAGGGCCAGAGAGGTAAGGCCAGAGAGAGAGAGAGACAGGGCCAGAGAGGTAAGGCCAGAGAGAGGTAGGGCCAGAGAGAGAGAGGGCCAGAGAGAGAGAGAGGGCCAGAGAGAGAGGTAGGGCTAGAGAGAGAGATAGGGCCAGAGAGAGAGAGAGAGTAAGGGCAAGGAAAGGGAAGGAATAGAACAATTCAACGCTCAAAGAATCCCCTCCCAAGAACCTTATTACATTTTACAATTAGTGCATTGGATATAAATAGCCGTTTCCATTTGTTAGGTGTCAATCACCGGACAAGCTCTGGCTGCTGAGAAACAAAACAATTTAAATGATAGCTCTGCTCTCTTTGTCCTACCAGCCTTTTAACAGAATAATTACTGGCCTATTCATTCGCGCAAGGCCGCGCCGATATATCAACCTCACGCTGCCGCTGTACCAGTCCGCTCTTCATGATAAACGTCCTTTACCGGGGGAAAGAGAGGGGGAGTGGAGTGAAGGGGGTTACCACGACAGCCGAGTGATAACGGCAAACGGACAGTCCGCCACAGCCACCCCCTGATGGCGAGCTGAAAAGCTTTTCACACCCAACGTAGGGTAGTCCTTTCTCTGCAACGTGGCGCTCAGAGTGCCGATCCGACGCGAGAGGGTTTCTCCTACACCTCGTGGTGGAGGGTGACACACACCCCACGGCGAGAGGAAGGGAACGAGGACCGAGGGGTGAGCTCCATCTATTATTCAACACGCTCCCCCCGTGTCTCACGGCACCATAAAAAATAGGAGATCAATAGCGGAGACAAATGGCTTCTAAATGAAGCGCTAAAGGATGAGAGCAGAGATAGGGACCCCTGTCACACATGCTTTAATAGTCTCTATCTGCGATAACAGATTTTTCAATTCATCGTGCCAGCTAGTGTGTGTGTGTGAGTGTGTATATGTGGGTGTGCATGTGTGCGTGCATGCTATAGGACTGAGACGTTGTAGCACATGTTCCAATAAAACGCAAGGCTAGGTGCTGTGAGATGGGAGCGGAGGGCAATTAGGCGTGTGTTAATTGAATGTGAATAAAACACACTACCACCAACTGTTATGGGGAGATTAAACCCACTGTTGACAATGATCTTCAACTACAAAACAAAACAACAATGTGTGTGAATGTGTGATAGGAGAGCTAACCCTGAAAACAAACAATGTACAATTCTAAGCAACCACCATCATTCAATTCAGGTATAAACAAAAACAGAGATCACATATCACAGACCATCATCATCATCATCATCATCATCAGCAGCAGCAGCAGCAGCAGCAGCATCTTCCAGTCTACACATTTGTTGTCTCAAATGGCACCCCATTCCCTATATAAAAAAAAGAAAGTAGTGATCTATAGAGGGAATAGGGTGACATTTGGGACCATGATATTGTCCTAATCTTAAGTGGATTTGACTGAGCCACTCAAACACAAACCGAGGGGAGAGGGTTGATAAAGGGAGAAACAGAGGGAGAAACCAAGAAACAGACAAAGGTTGTGTCTATTGTCTGTTCTCTCTCTCTCTCTCTGTCTTCTGTGCGTAATGCAAGACAGCCAGCCACACTGTCAGCCAGGTGTCTCTCTCACACACACACAGTACATCTCCTTTGTCACTGCATGGTTCTTGCTGTGTGTGTGTGTGCATTTTTGGGAGTGTGTGATTGGTGAAAGTGGAGAGCAGGGTGGCTGCATTCCGACTAAAGGCGGCACAGAGACTGCTGCACCATACTGATGTCGGATGGAGGGAGCCAGCATGCGCGCTGCTGAGGAGAGCTGGCGGATTAGGGTTGGACCGGCAGCTATTCCTCTCTCTCTCTCTCTCTCTCTCTCTCTCTCTCTCTCTCTCTCTCTCTCTTCTGTGCGTAAAGCAAGACAGCCAGCCACACTGTAAGCCAGGTGTCTCTCTCACACACACACACGCATGCACACACACAGTACATCTCCTTTGTCACTGCATGGTTCTTGCTGTGTGTGTGTGTGCATTTTTGGGAGTGTGTGATTGGATCCTGTTTCATTCCACTAATGTACCAATTACAGAGCGAGGCGGAGTGCTGGCTGTGGCTGGCTGGGAGTGAGACGAAGCTGCAGAACATTATTACGACAACGTCTCCTCGTCACGGCAACTGACAGCCGTCACAGAAACAGGGGTCTGTTCTCAGTCTGAAACACAGAGAAGAAACGTAAGAGACACTGAGAGAGAGAGAGAGAGAGAGAGACAGGCTATGTGCACACTGCCCACAAAATGAGGTGGAAACTGAGCTGCACTTCCTAACCTCCTGCCAAATGTATGACCATATTAGAGACACATATTTCCCTCAGATTACAGCGATCCACAAAGAATTCGAAAACAAACCCAATTTTGATAAACTCCCTTATCTACTGGGTGAAAAACCACAGTGTGCCATCACAGCTGCAAGATTTGTGACCTGTTGCCACAAGAAAAGGGCAACCAGTGAAGAACAAACACCATTGTAAATACAACCCATATTTATGTTTATTTATTTTCCCATTTGTACTTTAACTATTTGCACATTGTTACAACACTGTATATATACATAATATGACATTTGAAATGTCTTTATTCTTTTGAAACTTCTGAGTGTAATGTTTACTGTTAATATTTATTGTTTATTTCACTTTTGTTTACTATCTACTTCACTTGCTTTGGCAATGTTAACATACGTTTCCCATGCCAATAAAGCCCTTAAATTGAAATTGAATTGAGAGAGAGAGAGAGAGAGAGAGAGAGAGAGGAAACTACCCTGTAACCCCCTATCCTTTCATCAGCTCTCACAAGAAACCCTAATCACCTATAGAAGAACTCCCTCCTCCCTCCTCCCCCTCTCTCTTCCCTCCTCCCTCCTCTCTCTTCCCTCCTCCCTCCTCTCTCTTCCCTCCTCCCTCCTCCCCCCTCCCACCTGTCTCTTCCCTATTCGCTCCTCCCTCCTCCCCCTCCCTCCTCTCTCTTCCCTCCTCCCTCCTCCCTCCTCCCCCCTCCCTCCTCTCTCTTCCCTCCTCCCTACCTCCTTCCCCTTATCTCCATCCATCTCCCTCTCTGTAAGTGAGCTGTCTTGTAGTGAGGACCTCTCCTCAGTTGAAACCTGTGCCCTGCCGCCCCCTTTCTCTCCCCTTCTCCACTCTACCTCCCCCACCTCCTGCTGTAGCTAGCAGTGAGCTGTCTGTCTGGTGTGTTCAGGATGAGACCTGAGCCCTCCTCCAAATGGCCTCCTAACGCCGCCTTCCCCAATCAATGGGGCGCCATGAATATTTTAGACACCTCAGGACAGCCAGCCAGGCAGGCAGAGGGTAAGGAGGGGGGAGAGGGATTGTGTGGGGTGTCCCGGACGCCTGGGGGGAGAGATGGAGGGATGGATGGAGGGGTGTAGTGATTTAGGCTGTCAGGGCGCCAGCCTGGGGAGAGATGGTTGCTCTCTTCCTGGGCCAGACAGGCCCAATAACTCATTAGAGAGAGAGTGATGAACAGGGAAGGAAGAAAGGATGGAGAGGGGGAGAAAAGGAGGAGAGGATGAGAGCAGATGAGGGAGAAGGGGGAGGGATTGCAAGTAGGAGAGCAAGAGAGGGTTTTCATTCTCTTTCCTCCATCTCTCCCTTTCTCCTCTGTCTTCCCTGTCTTTGTCCTTCCTTATGTAATGTTCCCCATCTTTTCTCTCCCTCTCATTCTCTTTTCAACCTCCATTACATCATAACTCTCTCCTGTTCTCTGTATCCCTCTGTCCCTCCTTTACTATCTCTGTCTCCCTCTCTTCTCTGTCTCGCTCCCTTCCTCTCCCACCCTCCATCTCGCCACCTTTCCTCTCCCTCTCTCCTTCCCTTCTGCTCTCCATCCCTCCTTCCATCTGTCCACCTCTCTCTCTCTCTCTCTCTCTCTCTCTCTCTCTCTCTCTCTCTCTCTCTCTCTCTCTCTCTCTCTCTCTCTCTCTCTCTCTCTCGCTCTCTCTCTCGCTCTCTCCCCCCTTCCACTCTCCACTGCTCCCTCCATCTGTCTCTTCCTGCTGCAGTGCCTAGGCCTGCCAGGCAGAGTAAATCACATATTGGGGCTTGGCTGCAATGGGCCTGAAAATAAAAAGTCATAAACGTGTCGGGATGAGCTACAGGCTGGGGGAAGAATTCCTTTATGATAGGTCTAAATCCTCGTCCCACTCCATGTCCGCCCCTCTGCCCCTCTGGCCCTGACTCTACACCCGTCTTAGCGCTCATGGCGCCTGTCAGTCAGAGCCACGCCCACATCACCTCCAACAGGTTAATCATCTATCGAACGCTGTAGTTTAACTCTTGACGATCACATTAAAGAGAGTTAACTCTTTGGGTGTTTCTCAAAATGCATACTACCGTGCTCCGAGCATGCAAATTGGAGCGCGGGAGGGTTGGAGTATGAGTCCAAATCAAAGTATGCGAAACGGAGCACGGAAGACACTTCTCGAATGCATACTCCATTTGTACATATTTTGAAGCATGCATCGATGCAAGCTTCAACGGAAAGTATGCAAAGAAATATGACGCAACCACGTAAAAAATTATGCAACATTTATTGAAATCAATGGCGGACATTATATGAGCTGAATCGAGAGAGAAAAACACTCTGACTTTGGAATGAAATGTTGCCTATTCACATCTCATATGTTGCCTGACTACAATATCTAATCTTGATATGTTAATAAATACATGCTGTGTTAATTTTGGCATGTTTTCCTGCCTACGTACTGTAGATTGCAAGCCCATAATAAGTCAATAGGGCTAACTGGCTAGCTACTAGTACTGTTAGCTAGTCAGATAGCCACAAAGAATTGTTAGCAAGCTACCCATGAAGAATTTAGATCTATCTTGCATAATTACTTTTAGGTCATTTTTGCTGTTAAACTATCTGGTTAGCTACATTATTAAGATTCGCATATAGCTAGCTGATAGTTATGAAGTAAAACGGTTGCTTTGTGTATATCTTGTTTAGTCTATATTGCCATTGTTGTCCTATCTGGAAGCCGGTTCAGTGAATAGGGAAGTCCATAGTATGTCAATAGGGCTAACTGGCTAGCTAGCTAGCCACAAAGAATTGGTAGCGACCCACAAAAAATGTACATCTACATTGCATAACATTAGTTTTAGGTCATTTTTGCCTGTTTAACTAGCTGGCTAGCTAGATTATTACGATTCACATATCTAGCTGATAATTATGAGCAAAACGTTTGCTTTGTGTATATCTTGGAAGAAGGTTCAGTGAATGGGGAGGTGAAGCGTGAGGTAATACAGTAGGGGGAATGCGAGTGCTTCTCAAATGTATTGTTTAATGCATTCTCCACACTCTCGTCCTCAAAAGAACGTACTCAAGAGAACGTGGTTGGAGAATGCACTCAGAACATGAGAGTGTGGAGCACGGTAGTATGCATATTGAGAAACACCCTTTGTCGTCACAACCAAAGTCCCTTTCTACACTATACTGTGTCCCAAATGGCACCCTATTCCCTACAGTGAGGGAAAAAAGTATTTGATCCCCTGCTGATTTTGTACGTTTGCCCACTGACAAAGAAATGATCAGTCTATAAGTTTAATGGTAGGTTTATTTGAACAGTGAGAGACAGAATAACAACAAAAAAATCCAGAAAAACGCATGTCAAAAATGTTATAAATTGATTTGCATTTTAATGAGGGAAATAAGTATTTGATCCCCTCTCAATCAGAAAGATTTCTGGCTCCCAGGTGTCTTTTATACAGGTAACAAGCTGAGATTAGGAGCACACTCTTAAATGGAATGCTCCTAATCTCAGCTTGTTACCTGTATAAAAGACACCTGTCCACAGAAGCAATCAATCAATCAGATTCCAAACTCTCCACCATGGCCAAGACCAAAGAGCTCTCCAAGGATGTCAGGGACAAGATTGTAGACCTACACAAGACCATCGCCAAGCAGCTCGGTGAGAAGGTGACAACAGTTGGTGCGATTATTCACAAATGGAAGAAACACAAAATAACTGTCAATCTCCCTCGGCCTGGGGCTCCATGCAATATTTCACCTCGTGGAGTTGCAATGATCATGAGAACAGTGAGGAATCAGCCCAGAACTACACGGGAGGATCTTGTCAATGATCTCAAGGCAGCTGGGACCATAATCACCAAGAAAACAATTGGTAACACACTACGCCGTGAAGGACTGAAATCCTGCAGCGCCCGCAAGGTCACCCTGCTCAAGAAAGCACATATACAGGCCCGTCTGAAGTTTGCCAATGAACATCTGAATGATTCAGAGGAGAACTAGGTGAAAGTGTTGTGGTCAGATGAGACCAAAATCAAGCTCTTTGGCATCAACTCAACTTGCCGTGTTTGGAGGAGGAGGAATGCTGCCTAAGACCCCAAGAACACCATCCCCACCGTCAAACATGGAGGTGGAAACATTATGCTTTGGGGGTGTTTTTCTGCTAAGGGGACAGGACAACTTCACCGCATCAAAGGGACGATGGACGGGGCCATGTACCGTCAAATCTTGGGTGAGAACCTCCTTCCCTCAGCCAGGGCATTGAAAATGGGTCGTGGATGGGTATTCCAGCATGACAATGACCCAAAACACACAGCCAAGGCAACAAAGGAGAGGCTCAAGAAGAAGCACATTAAGGTCCTGGAGTGGCCTAGCCAGTCTCCAGACCTTAATCCCATAGAAAATCTGTGGAGGGAGCTGAAGGTTCGAGTTGCCAAACGTCAGCCTCGAAACCTTAATGACTTGGAGAAGATCTGCAAAGAGGAGTGGAACAAAATCCCTCCTGAGATGTGTGCAAACCTGGTAGCCAACTACAAGAAACGTCTGACCTCTGTGATTGCCAACAAGGGTTTTGCCACCAAGTACTAAGTAATGTTTTGCAGAGGGGTCAAATACTTATTTCCCTCATTAATATGCAAATCAATTTATAACATTTTTGACATGCGTTTTTCTGGATTTTGTTGTTGTTATTCTGTCTCTCACTGTTCAAATAAACCTACCATTAAAATTATAGACTGATCATGTCTTTGTCAGTGGGCAAACGTAAAAAATCAGCAGGGGATCAAATACTTTTTTCCCTCACTGTATATAGTGAGCACTATATAGGGAATAGTCTTCCTCCAAATCTATACCCTCAACACCTGATGTTGACCTCTCTCTCTCTCTCTCTCTCTCTCTCTCTCTCTCTCTCTCTCTCTCTCTCTCTCTCTCTCTCTCTCTCTCTCTCTCTCTCTCTCTCTCTCTCTCTCTCTCTCTCTCTCTCTCTCTCTCTCTCTCTCTTGCTCTCTCGCTCACTCTCTCAGGGTTTCATTGATTAGGAGTGTGTGTCTGCTAAACAGACCTGTCTAAATCCTAACCATGTCTCTCTCTATGCATCAACAGGGACCTCTTTCTCACAGACCCTGCCTGCTGGAACCTCATTGTGAACATCAGTGGCTCTATTAGCTGGGGCTAGGCAGCACTCTCCAGAAGATTACACTATCCATTTGATTCAACCTAACTGGGACAAATGGCCAGTAATAGACTGGAATAACTGTATAGCAATTGTAGCGTATGGTTTATATTGTGAGTGAGTGGTTATCCACTGTACTGTGTATTTTATATCTACTTATTGACAGTATATCGATCTATCAATGACCATCTACTGATCACCATCTATCTCAACAAACCAAGCTGATTCACCTCATCATGAATCACATAGTAGTTATTACAGAGTCACTCAAGTTTAAACAAACCTGGCTCGGAGACTGGAGAGTAATGTAATGAACTCCTTAATACAGATGGATTAGAGCGATGTGACGTTACCTAAATTAACATGGGAATGAAAATGGAGGCCATTTTGTTTTGAATGGCCTAACCGCAAGTGAACGTACTCTGTGAATCAGCCGCTCAGTCACCTGCTCAAATCAACCTAGTCACTGAGGGTGCATCCTAAATGGTACACTATTCTCCATATAGTGCACTACAAAAGTAGTGCACTATATAAGGAATAGCCTGCCAATTGAGATGCAGCCTGAATGACATCACCTGTCACAGCGTATGGAATGGAAGAGGGCACTTTGGAATATTCTGTTTTTGTTGTTGATTACTGTGATATTACTATGATACAACTGTGATATTACTATGATACAACTGTGATATTACTGTGATATTACTATGATACAACTGTGATATTACTATGATATCACTGTGATACTACTGTGATATTACTATGATATCACTGTGATACTACTGTGATATTACTATGAGACTACTGTGATATTACTATGATACTACTATGACGTTACTATGATACTACTGTGATATTACTATGATATTACTATGATGCTACTGTGATATTACTACAATATTACTATGATGCTACTGTAATATTACTGTGATATTACTATGATACTACTGTGATATTACTATGATATTACTATGATACTACTGTGATGTTACTTTAATACTACTATGAATATTCTGTTTTTGTTGTTGATTACTGTGATATTACTATGATACAACTGTGATATTACTATGATATCACTGTGATACTACTGTGATATTACTGTGATACTACTGTGATATTACTATGATACTACTGTGATATTACTGTGATATTACTATGATATCACTGTGATACTACTGTGATATTACTATGATATTACTATGATACTACTGTGATATTACTATGATATCACTGTGACGCTACTGTGATATTACTATGATATTACTGTGATACTACTGTGATATAACTTGGTGTTTGTTCGTGGCCTTGAGCACGCCTAAGTAACAATGCATGGATCAAACGGGGAAAATGAGCACACACACACACGCACGCACGCACACACACACACACACACACACACACACACACACACACACACACACACACACACACACACACACACACACAAAGGGTGATGATAATGGCCCTCACCTCCCTGAATGAGGGGTAAGTAGACACAGTCAGGGTCAGATCAGACATAATTAGGAGTTTAAACCATATTGATAAAAACCTGGAGACAACAAGAAATGCTTATCAAGCTAGAAAAGGAGAATCCCCAAGAGTGTGAAAGAGAGGGGGGGAGAAAGAAAGAATGAGTTGGGTTGTAAAGAATTGCAATTCTACGCTTTTGCGTTATTAATCAACGATCCCTCCCTCCCCCCTCCCTCACCCTCCTCCTCTTATTACCAGCTATTAGACAGCCTTTCTCCCTCCTCTCCTCCCGTCCTCCCCCTTACCAGCTTCTCCATGCCAGGCAGCAGTGAACACACAATACCCCAGGCAGCTCTGATGAGCTAGCTCCTGGTGACCTTGGAACTCTCTGGACAATACAGGGGAAGACACGCTGAGATCGATGGAGGAGGATGGGCGAGAGAGATCGGGGGGAAGAGGGGGCTGGACAGAGGGTGGCGGTAGAGGGGAGGGAAGACAGGGAGTGGTAGAGGGGTGAGAGAGAGAGGACTGGACGGGAGTGATAGTGCAGGATAGAGGTGGGGAATGGAAAAGAGGAAAGGGCGGAGATAGAGAGAGAGAGTAAGAAAAATATGTGGAGAGAGACGAGTGCAATGTGCCGCATAGCTGGAGGGTTAGGGCCTAGGGGCATTGTTACTCTCTCTCCCCCTCTCTCTCCCTCTCTCTCTCACCCTATCCTCATCTTGAATGCAAATGTGATGTATCTCGTTCCTTTGTGCTCCTTCTAGCTGCTGTGGAGAGAACCAATTACACATGCTCCATTCTCTCAGAGAGAAAGACACACATTGAGGGAGAGGGGTAATTAATATAGAGAGATAGAGGGAGGGAAGGAGGGAGATGGGTAATTAATATAGAGAGATAGAGGGGGAAGATGACAACACACCTGTAGATGATAGAGAAGTATGATTATTACGTACTGTTTTAGACAACAAGGTGTGGGGCGGCAGGTAGCTTAGCGGGTAAGAGCGTTGGGCCAGTAAACAAAAGGCTGCTGGTTTGAATCCCCGAGCTGACTAGGTGGAAAAATATGCCGATGTGCCCTTGAGCAAGGCACTTAACCCTAATCGCTCCTGAAAGTTGCTCTGGATAAGAGTGTGTAAAAACAATGTGTATAATGATATGACAAAAGCTGGAGATTAAACTGAAAGCACACATACATTGTGACACCATACCCTCATCATTTGCTGCTGCTACTCTGTTCTTTATTTTACTCTTATCATTATCTATCCTGATGCCTAGTCACTTTACTCAGTCTTCATGTACATCTACCTAAAACACCTCGTACCCCTGCATAATCTGGTACTGGTACTCCCTGTATATAGCTCCATTCTTGTGCATTTTATTCTTCTTGTGTTATTCTTTTTATTATAATTTTTTAACTCTGCATGTTTTGGGATGGGCTCGTAAGCAAGCAAGTCACGGTAAAGTCCCGTGTAGCTCAGTTGGTAGAGCATGGCGTTTGCAACGCCAGGGTTGTGGGTTCGATTCCCACGGGGGGCCAGTATTAAAAAAAAAAAAAAACGTATTCACTCACTAACTGTAAGTCGCTCAACTGCTAATTGACTAAAATGTAAAGTCTACACCTGTTGTATTCAGCGCATGTGACAATTACGATTTGATTTGATACATGCATGAACACACACACACACAAGGTCAAAAGTAGTGCACTATAAAGGGAATAGGGTGCCATTTGGGACTCAGACTAGGTCATACACTGTATATCTCAGTTGTGATTCACCTGATTCTGTTGACTGGACTGAACCAAAAAGGTTTCTAGAACTCCAGGACAGCATACTATAACCACAACAGGAATTGCTAATGTTGTGAGTGAGATAAAGAATAATGAGACAGATATTACTCAATCCAGGATTAAAATCAGTTTATTCAGTTCCACTGACTAAAAAAGTTTGTTGTCTCCCTGTGCTTATAAAGAATCCCTCAAAAATGTATGACATCACTTCATCTCACTCTAGGTGTTGCTTTGCAAACATCCCATCGTCAGGCCCAGCCATGTGAGCTGTGGCCCTGCTGCAAGGCACCCTGGGAGTTTTTAATGGCAGTGATTTGGGCTCTGATATGTCGTCTCCATTAGCAGACTTTAATGTCTCGTGGATAGATGGAGCGCTGACATTAACGCACACAGGCCGTATTTTACTGTTAAACGGCCATAAGACGGAGCGTAGCACGGAGTGTGTGTGTCTGTGTGTATGTGTGTCTGTGTGTCTGTGTGTCTGTGTGTGTGTATAAGAGATAGAGAGGAAGAGAGAGAAAGAAAGAGAGAGAGAGAGAAGGAAGGATGAGTTAGAGATGGAAGGAGGATGAAGTCCCTAGGGTTGTGGGTCTGTGTCGGGCCCTCCCTCTATAGCCCAGCTGGACAGGCTGCAACCTGCAGCCTCAGCAGAAATCCAAATCATCACAACACTGTTAATTAACATTACACCCACAGAGAGCGAGAGAGAGAGGTTGGGAGAGAGACAGTGATATAAGGGAGTCAGGGTGGGGAGAGAGAGAGAGAGAAAGAGAGGGAGAGAGAGAAAGATAGAGAGAGCGAGAGAGAGAGAGAGAGAGAGAGAGAGAGAGAGAGAGAGAGAGAGCGAGAGAGAGACACAGATGTATAGAATATACTTTTCGGGTCTTCCATGCATGTGAATAAGAAGAAGAAAGAGGAGGAACCCTCTTGTCCCTCTAGGTCAGGGGTGGGCATCATACGGACCTCGGTTCTAGATCAGGCCCGCGAGCCCATTCAATGTGGTTTGCTTAAAAAACATATAATTTTTTTTCGGGGGCACTAACACTCCAGGCCACTATTGAATGTCTAAAACTAGATAGAAAGTATGTAGAAATTACAATGGACCTATACATTTTTAAATAACTGGCCTTTTTCTGGCTAGCAAATTGCTTTTTAACAACAAATCATTCCAAAACAAATCTGTTGAATTTTGAAGTCCCAATGTGGCCCTCAAGCCAAAATGATTGCCTGCCGCTGCTCTAGGTAATAGAGGGATGAAGGATAGAAGGATAGAGGTATGGAGGTATGGAGGTATGGAGGGATGGAGGGATGGAGGGATGGAGGGATGTGTATATTGGGATGGGCAGGATTACATCCGTGTGAGTCAGTGAAGAAGAGCTTGCTTGACTAATTAGAGCCATCTATTACAGGCACAATTAAAAGCTGAAGCTAATTTACTGCTGCTGCAGCCCAGTCTCATAGCCTGCTGATTTATACTTAGGCTCAATGTCACCCAGAGGACACACACATACACACACACACACACACAAGTGAAGAGAACACACACATGCGCACACGCGCACACACACACGCACAAACGTGAAGAGAACACACACGCGCACACACACAAACACATACAAAAACATACAGGCATAAGCATTTTTAGGAACTCAGTCGGGGTCTGGTTTTTCTTGTTATGTGTGTCACTGACAGCCACTCAATTAGCCGTGTCAGCTAACAATTTTTTGATTGTTAAATTAATCTAGCCAGCTATCTAAATTTGGAGTAATCATGTCCGAATACCGACCGGGCACGTGCCCAGGGGCCCTGACTTGATTTTGTTTGTCACTCTCACTCAGATATCATTAACATGGCGTAAGTTATGTCAACTTTTTTTGAATTACAGGACAATTTTCTCCGCCTTCAAGAGGGGGGCCACTCAAATGTTTTGGATGCGAGTGGGGGGGGTGCAACCTAATCTGTTTTAGGGGCACCAAAAGGCTAGGGCTGGCCCTGCACACACACACAGCAAATTACATACATTCACAAAGGCTGTTTAACGTCTCCACTGTATGTTTCATCTTACCCTCCCATTACTCCTTTATATGGAGAGACATAAAGTTGAAGTTGGAAGTTTGCATACACCTTAGCCAAATACATTTAAACTCAGTTTTTCACAATTCCTGACATTTAATCCTGGTCAAAATTCCCTGTCTTAGGTCAGTTAGGATCACCACTTTATTTTAAGAATGTGAAATGTCAGAATAATAGTAGAGAGAATGATTTATTTCAGCTTTTATTTATTTCATCACATTCCCAGTGGGTCAGAAGTTTACATACACTCAATTAGTATTTGGTAGCATTGCCTTTAAATTGCTTAACTTGGGTCAAACGTTTCGGGTAGCCTTCCACAAGCTTCCCACAATAAGTTGTGTGAATTTTGGCCCATTCCTCCTGACAGAGCTGGTGTAACGGAGTCAGATTTGTAGGCCTCCTTGCTCGCACACGCTTTTTCAGTTCTGCCCACAAATGTTCTATAGGATTGAGGTCAGGGCTTTGTGATGGCCAGTCCAATACCTTGACTTTGTTGTCCTTAAGCCATTTTGCCACAACTTTGGAAGTATGCTTGGGGTCATTGTCCATTTAGAAGACCCATTTGCGACCAAGTTTTAACTTCCTGACTGATGTCTTGAGATGTTTCTTCAATATATCCACATAATTTTCCTTCCTCATGATGCCATCTATTTTGTGAAGTGCACCAGTCCCTCCTGCAGCAAAGCACCCCCACAGCATGATGCTGCCACCCCCGTGCTTCACGGCTGGGATGGTTTTCTTCAGCTTGCAAGCCACCCCCTTTTTCCTCCAAACATAATGATGGTCATTATGGCCAAACAGTTATATTTTTGTTTCATCAGACCAGAGGACATTTCTCCAAAAAGTAAGATCTTTGTCCCCATGTGCAGTTGCAAACCGTAGTCTGGCTTTTTTATGGCAGTTTTGGAGCAGTGGCTTCTTCCTTGCTGAGCAGCCTTTCAGGTTATGTCGATATAGGACTCGTTTTACTGTGGATATAGATACTTTTGTACCTGTTTCCTCCAGCATCTTCACAAGGTCCTTTGCTGTTGT
This sequence comes from Coregonus clupeaformis, assembly GCF_020615455.1. Taxonomy (NCBI): domain Eukaryota; kingdom Metazoa; phylum Chordata; class Actinopteri; order Salmoniformes; family Salmonidae; genus Coregonus; species Coregonus clupeaformis. The sequence continues at coordinate 50,419,870 of NC_059208.1, read as the reverse complement.
TCTGGGATTTATTTGCACTTTTCGCACCAAAGTACGTTCATCTCTAGGAGACAGAGCTTGTCTCCTTCCTGAGCGGTATGATGGCTGCGTGGTCCCATGGTGTTTATACTTGCATACTATTTTTTGTACAGATGAATGTGGTACCTTCAGGCGTTTGGAAATTGCTCCCAACGATGAACCAGACTTGTGGAGGTCTACAATTTTATTTCTGAGGTCTTGGCTGATTTCTTTTGATTTTCCCATGATGTCAAGCAAAGAGGCACTAAGTTTGAAGGTAGGCCTTGAAATACATCCACAGGTACACCTCCAATTGACTCAAATTATGTAAATTAGCCTATCAGAACCTTCTAAAGCCATGACATCATTTTCTGGAATTTTCCAAGCTGTGTAAAGGCACAGTCAACTTAGTGTATGTAAACATCTGAGCCACTGGAATTGTGATACAGTGAATTATAAGTGAAATAATCTGTCTGTAAACAATTGTTGGAAAAATTACTTGTGTCATGCACAAAGTAGATGTCCTACCCGACTTGCCAAAACTATAGTTTGTTAACAAGAAATCTGTGGAGTGGTTGAAAAATGAGTTTTAATGACTCCAACCTAAATGTATGTAAACTTCCGACTTCAACTGTACCTGTCTACAGAAGCAGTCAGACAGAGACTGTGAGGTAATACCTCTAGGAATGAAGAACTACTGTCTATCTCTCTCTCTCATCTCTCTCCCTGACTTTCTCCCTCCACATTATCTTGTTATCTTCATCTCTCATAAAATACATGTATTTCATACATACAGTGCCTTCAGAAAACATTCACACCCCTTGACTTATTCCACATTTTGTTGTGTTACAGTCTGAATTCATCTACACAAAATACCCCATAATGACAAAATGAAAATATGTTTTTAGACATGTTTACCAATTTATTGAAAATGAAATACAGAAATATCACATTTGTAGAAGCACCTTTGGCAGCAATTACAGCTGTCTTTCTGGGTGCATTTGTAAGAGCTTTCCACACCTGGATTGTGCAACATTATTATTTTCAAAATTCTTCAAGTTCCGTCAAATTGGTTGTTGATCATTGCTAGACAACCATTTTCCAGTATTGCCATAGATTTTGAAGTAGATTTAAGTCAAAACTGTAACTCGGCCACTCAGGAACATCCACTGTCTTCTTGGTAAGCAACTCCAGTGTAGATTTGGCCTTGGTTTTAGGTTATTGTCCTGCTGAAAGGTGAAGTCATCTCCCAGTGTCTGGTGGAAAGCAGACTGAACAAGGTTTTCCTCTAGGTTTTAGCTCCATTCCATTTATTTTTTATTCTGAAAAAATGTCCCAGTCCTTAACAATTAGAAGCATACCCATAACATGTTTTTATAGTGGTACTCAGTAATGGGCTGTATTGAATTTGCCCCATAACACTTTGTATTCAGGACAAAAAGTTAATTGTTTTGCCACATTTTTAGCAGTATCACTTTAGTGCCTTGTTGCAAATAGGGTGCATGTTTTTGAATATTTGTTATTCTGTACAGGCTTCCTTCTTTTCACTCTGTCAATTAGGTTAGTATTGTGGAGTAACTACAATGTTGTTGATTGATCCTCAGGTTTCTCCTATCAAAGCCATTAAACTCTGTAACTGTTGTAAAGTCTCATGGTGAAATCCCTGAGCGGTTTCCTTCCTCTCCGGCAACTGAGTTAGGAAGGAAGCTTGTACTTTGTAGTGACTGGGTGTATTGATACACCATCCAAAGTGTTATTAATAACTTCATCGTGCTCAAAGGGATATTCAGTGTCTTTTTTTGTTGTTGACCCATCTACCAATAGGTACCCTTATTTGGGAGGCATTGTAAAAACCTCCCTGGTCTTTGTGGTTGAATCTGTGTTTGAAATTCACTGCTCGACTAAAGGAACTTACAGATAATTGTATGTGTGGTGTACAGAGAAGAGGTAGTCATTCAAAAATCATGTTAAACACTATTCTTGCGCACAGAGTCCATGCAACTTATTATTTGACTTGTTAAGCACATTTTTCTCCCCAAGGATGAACCAGACTTGTGGAGGTCTACAATTGTTTTTCTGAGGTCTTGGTTGATTTATTTTCAAGCAAAGAGTTCACTGAATTTGAAGGTAGACCTTGAAATACATCCACAGGTACACCTCCAATTGACTCAAATTATGTCAATTAGCCTATCAGAAGCTTCAAAAGCCATGACATCATTTTCTGGAATTTCCCAAGCTGTTTAAAGGCACAGTCAACTTAGTGTATGTAAACTTCTGAGCCACTGGAATTGTGATACAGTGAATTACAAGTGAAATAATCTGTCTGTAAACAATTGTTGGAAAAATTACTTGTGTCATGCACAAAGTAGATATCCTAACCGACGTGCCAAAACTGTAGTTTGTTAACAAAACATTTGTGGAGTGGTTGAAAAACAAGTTTTAATGACTCCAACCTAAGTGTACAGTGAGGGAAAAAAGTATTTGATCCCCTGCTGATTTTGTATGTTTACCCACTGACAAAGACATGATCAGTCTTTAATTTTAATATTAGGTTTATTTGAACAGTGAGAGACAGAATAACAACAAAAGTATCCAGAAAAACGCATGTCAAAAATGTTATAAATTGATTTGCATTTTAATGAGGGAAATAAGTATTTGACCCCTCTGCAAAACATGACTTAGTACTTGGTGGCAAAACCCTTGTTGGCAATCACAGAGGTCAGACGTTTCTTGTAGTTGGCCACCAGGTTTGCACACATCTCAGGAGGGATTTTGTCCCACTCCTCTTTGCAGATCTTCTCCAAGTCATTAAGGTTTCGAGGCTGACGTTTGGCAACTCGAACCTTCAGCTCCCTCCACAGATTTTCTATGGGATTAAGGTCTGGAGACTGGCTAGGCCACTCCAGGACCTTAATGTGCTTCTTCTTGAGCCACTCCTTTGTTGCCTTGGCTGTGTGTTTTGGGTCATTGTCATGCTGGAATACCCATCCACGACCCATTTTCAATGCCCTGGCTGATGGAAGGAGGTTCTCACCCAAGATTTGACGGTACATGTCCCCGTCCATCGTCCCTTTGATGCGGTGACGTTGTCCTGTCCCCTTAGCAGAAAAACACCCCAAAGCATAATGTTTCCACCTCCATGTTTGACATTGGGGATGGTGTTCTTGGGGTCTTAGGCAGCATTCCTCCTCCTCCAAACACGGCGAGTTGAGTTGATGCCAAAGAGCTCGATTTTGGTCTCATCTGACCACAACACTTTCACCCAGTTCTCCTCTGAATCATTCAGATGTTCATTGCAAACTTCAGACGGGCCTGTATATGTGCTTTCTTGAGCAGGGGGACCTTGCGGGCGCTGTAGGATTTCAGTCCTTCACTGCGTAGTGTGATACCAATTGTTTTCTTGGTGACTATGGTCCCAGCTGCCTTGAGATCATTGGCAAGATCCTCCCGTGTAGTTCTGGGCTGATTCCTCACCGTTCTCTTGATCATTGCAACTCCACGAGGTGAGATCTTGCATGGAGCCCCAGGCCGAGGGAGATTGACAGTTCTTTTGTGTTTCTTCCATTTGCGAATAATCGCACCAACTGTTGTCACCTTCTCACCAAGCTGCTTGGCGATGGTCTTGTAGCCCATTCCAGCCTGTGTCTACAATCTTGTCCCTGACATCCTTGGAGAGCTCTTTGGTCTTGGCCATGGTGGAGAGTTTGGAATCTGATTGAAGTTTTTTGTGAATTCTTTCCAATGTGTCAAGTAATTGTCTTTTTGTTTTCTCATGATTTGGTTGGGTCTAATTGTGTTGCTGTCCTGGGGCTCTGTGGGGTCTTTTTGTGAACAGCGCCCCAGGACCAGCTTGCTTAGGGGACTCTTCTCCAGGTTATTCTCTATAGGTGATGGCTTTGTTATGGAAGATTTGGGAATCGCTTCCTTTTAGGTGGTGGTAGAATTTAATGGTACTTTTCTGGATTTTGATAATTAGCGGTTACCGACCTTATTCTGCTCTGCAGGCATTATTTGGTGATTTATGTTGTAGACTGAGGATATCTTTGCATAATTCTGCATGCAGAGTCTTGGTGTTTGTCCCATTTTGTGAATTCTTGGTTGGTGAGCGGACCCCAGACCTCACAACCATAAAGGGCAATGGGTTCTATAACTGATTCAAGTATTTTTAGCCAGATCCGAATTGGTATGTCGAATGTTATGTTCCTTTTGATGGCATAGAAGGCCCTTCTTGCCTTGTCTCTCAGATCGTTCACAGCTTTGTGGAATTTACCTGTGGCGCTGATGTTTAGGCCGAGGTAGGTATAGTTTTTTGTGTGTTCTAGGGCAACGGTGTCTAGATGGAATTTGTATTTGTGGTCCTGGCAACTGGACCTTTTTTGGAACACCATTATTTTTGTCTTACTGAGATTTACTGTCAGGGCCCAGGTCTGACAGAATTTGTGCAGAAGATCTCGATGCCTCTGTAGGCCCTCCTTGGTTGGGGACAGAAGCACCAGATCATCAGCAAACAGTAGGCATTTGACTTCAGATTCTAGTAGGGTGAGGCAGGGTGCTGCAGACTGTTCTAGTGCCCTCACCAATTCGTTGATATATATGTTGAAGAGGGTGGGGCTTAAGCTGCATCCCTGTCTCACCCCACGGCCCTGTGGAATGAAATGTTTGTTTTTTGCCAATTTTTACATTTTATAATGTCGTATGATTTTCCCCCAACATCACTTTCCATCAATTTGTATAGCAGACCCTCATGCTAAATTGAGTCTCTCTCTCTCTCTCTCTCTCTCTCTCTCTCTCTCTCTCTCTCTCTCTCTTGCCCCACCTCTCTTTCTTTCTCTCTCTCTCTCTCTCTCTTGCCCCACCTCTCTATCTCTCACCACCTCTTCATATTCACCCTCCCTCCTGTTGTCACTTGCAAACACACACACACACACTCGCAAACACACACACACATTCATGTGACATGGTAGTGGCACTGTAATGGTTAAGTCAGCATGCTGGATCTCTGCAGAGGTGACAGATGCTTCCTACCCCATCCAGAACCACAGGGGAGCTGAGGAGACACAGCATACCAATGAGCCCCCATCTGATCTGACCAATGCACGCACACATACAAATGCACACACACATACGCCCAGATAGAGATATTATACATGTATCACTCAATGTGCCTGTATTCTACGGTATACTGAACTGAACGCAAACTATGGTCTCTGTACACTGTTATCAAGTATGCACAGCCCTCTGCATTGTCTGATTGTCACCCACACACACACATACACACACACACACACACACTATAAAAGTGACAGATGTCGGTATGATGGAGCACTTGCTCAATAGAAAGGGATGCTGTAGCCACGGCTCAACATGTTGCCCAGAAGACATGCTATTCATTTTCAGCTTAATATGTTCCAGCCCATTGGAAAAACATTGCAGGGTATAATGTAAGCAATTTCATATGCACACCACCTCTCACTGACTCTCTGTCGTGCCTGATGAAATGAAGAGAACAGATTTGCGTGATGCTTGGGCGACTTCCAAAACAACACAGTCTCTGTGTGTGTGTGTGTGTGTGTGTGTGGGGGGGTTAATTAATGTGGTTACATCAGTGTATGCTACGCATCTCTGCGAATTTGCATCACATCATCCATTCATCATGATATTTACATACATGCATAAGCGCCACACATGCATTGACATGTTAGGATCCACATACACACACAGATATAGTGGCATATGCCTAGAGATCACAGGAGGCTGCTGAGGGGAGGACAGCTCATATTAATGGCTAGAATGGAGTGAATGGAATGGCATCAAACACATTGAAACCATGTGTTTGATGTATTTGATACCATTCAACTTATTCCGCTCCAGCCATTACCACGAGCCCGTCCTCACCAATTAAGGTGCCACCGACCTCCGATCTTCCTCTCTCTACATAGACAACATGTCGAGAGCTTGGGACTATAAGGTTCTATCTGCATTTCTTGTCAGAATTGAGTTATTGACATAGCCTTGTTCTGATCAATGTTCTCTACCTATATAGTACTCTAAATACCCCAATTAATATTGGTAAGTTCAAAAGAACACAAGATAAAAATCGCTGACACCATTCAAAACAATGAGGGTTTGGAACTTTAAAGCCAATAAAGCCTTTTTGCAGATAGAACCTTATTGTCCCAAGCTCTCAATTAGGCCGTTTTCTTTTCCTCTCTCTCTTTCTCTCTCTCTCTTTCTCTCTCTTACCCTGCTTTTTATCACAAGCATACACACACACACACACACACACACACACACACACACATACAGACACACACACACACAGGGAGGGAGGGAGGGAGGGAGGGAGGGAGGGAGGGAGGGAGGGAGCCCAGCCGGTCTTTAAGCATCTTTATATGGGTAAATAAATGGTGTGCTTGGCAGTGGGTAAATAAATGGTGTGCTTGGCAATGGGTAAATGTATTCCCGCTCAGCCCCAGGGCACAGATGGCAGCCCAGTCGTTTGCTTCACCTTGTTTTGTTTAATTAATACAATCAACTCTCTATTTCTTCAATTAATCACCACCAACCTGTTTCATTATTCTCTCTCTCGCACACACACACAACACACACACACACACACACACACACACACACACTCACATACACGCACACACTCACACATTCACACACACACACACACACACACACACATTCACACACACACATACACGCACACACTCACATACACGCACACACATACACACACACATACACGCACACACTCACATGTACTCACACACTCACATTCACGCACACTCACACACACGCACACACATACACGCACACACTCACATACACACACACAAACTAAATACTACTGTGCCCCCGTCGAGTTATTAGCATTTTAAAACTCTTCGCAAACGATTCAACTTTATTTGAACCTAAATAAAAAAGAAATGCATTGTGGGCAGGGAGGGGTACATTAAGACGGTGACATCAACTGGGCACGGCAGAATAACGGGCGGAAGGCACTTCATTACCTCCTTTTATTCTGTTATAATCACTGCACGGCCATCACTCCTCGCTGACACACGCCCGGGGACTGACATGACGATTGATGCACCGGAAGCGCGGGGCTCTGCGACACAATAAACAAAACCATTAACCAAAGTTGTCATCCACGTTACGTTTAATCTCCCTAATATAATGAGAGCTGAAATTGTCAATTAGGTTTTTTTATATGTGAATTATCACGTGCGCAGGTTGGATCTAATAGAATTAGATTAAATCAATTTAACCTCCTTTGAGAATAGATGAGGCCTGAATAGCGTGAATGGAAGAGCTTATATAATTATTTTCATGTCTTAGTAGGCCTACCAATTGTAAATATGTAGTCAGTGCCGTGCATGCCCCATATCATGTCTGATTGAACCAAAGTCTTCAACACCATTTTCACACTAACTACCCACCACGATGTTGATGTTTTTAGAAAAAGGTTATTTTATTGCTTGCCATTTATAAATGTAACATCATTGGTTTGTGTAAAGTTTTTAAAGACATGATCATGACATCATCATCTATGGTCCCGTGTAGCTCAGTTGGTAGAGCATGGTGCTTGCAACGCCAGGGTTGTGGGTTCGTTTCCCACGGGGGACCAGTATGAAAAAATGTATGTGCTCACTAACTGTAAGTTGCTCTGGATAAGAGCGTCTGCTAAATGACTGAAATGTAAATGTTAACAGCCTATGTTATATAGTGTACTTATTAATGCATTTCATTCAGTCCTAAGTTCTGAATTAATTATAATGTAGCCTATCATTCATTTAGGCCATCTTTTTATGTGTCCTAAACTAGTGCAACTTTGCTAGGCCTATCTCAGGTCTATTAGCAACACATGCTTCAGCGTGCTGCACCAGAGACCTCTGCGGAATTTACCAGTCTCGTGGTGCCACCTAGCGGTAGAAATACATACGCTGATCAATTTACGGTATTGGTCATCCATGGTCCTTGCCATCCGGAATCCTTGGGACGTCCCTTCTAAAATCAAATCAAATTGTATTTGTCACATGCGCCGAATACAACAGGTGTAGACCTTACCGTGAAATGCTTACTTACTTCTCCAATTGAAGTTGACATTTAAAATGGTTAAGGTAAGGGCTAGGGTCAGGTAAGGGTTATAGTTAAGGTTAGGGTAAGGGTCAGGGTCAGTGGAGGCTGATGGGAGAAGCTATAGCAGGACGGGCTCACTGTAATGGCTGGAATGGAACCAATGGAACGGAGTCAAACATGTAGTTGCCAATATGTTTGATAGGTTCCATTTAAGTCATTTCAGCCATTACAATGAGCCCGTCCTCATATAACTCCTCCCACCAGCCTCCTCTGGTTAGGGTTTCGGGTATGAACGTCCCAAGGATCCCGATAGCACTTACCATCCGGTCATAAGATTGAGTGATAGAGAGAGAAAGAGAGACAGAGAGAGACAAAAAGAAAGAGAGAGAAAGAGAGAGAGAGAGAGAGAGAGAGAGAGAGAGAGAGAGAGAGAGAGAGAGAGAGAGAGAGACTATGAGCTGACTGAGGTTTACTTTCACGTCAAACACTTTCCTTTCAGCATCTTTATCTCCGGGGCAACTGGACGAATATCGTATAAACAGGAACCGAAAACGCAAACACACAAACCCAGACGATAGCCTACGAAGCTCGTGCATCTTCAGAAGGCTACGGAGCGTGTTCTGCTGGCAGGGCAAATAGAAAGGGGATGCGGGGAGGAGTCCCGTGTGTTTAACAATGTGATAAACAAACTCTCGAGACGGACAGATTGCATCCGGAGGAAATAAATGTAGTGGGAAATATGTGAAGGAAATTAATGCAAAATAGGCTACCTTTCCAAATGCTCCGGTGAAAACACCAGACTAACTTTGGAAGTAGCCTATAGCCTACCCTAGAAAACGACGAAATAGCCTAGACCTGTGAAAAATATAAATGTGATAACATTCAAATTAAGAGCAACCAAGAGGTTTTATTAGGCTATCCTTCCACATCTGTTCATTAATATTCAAAACCAAGAGCTGCTCTGAGTGGTCAGTGGGATAAATAGGTGGGACTTATGTAAATGAGAATGACAGGGGCTTGAGTGGGTGGGGCTAAAGAGGGTTCTGGGTAGATTTACATTTACATTTTAGTCATTTAGCAGACGCTCTTATCCAGAGCGACTTACAGTTAGTGAGTGCATTTGGTAGATCCAAGTGTATGGGTTCAGGCGTTCGCTCTCTCTCTCTCTCTCTCTCTCTTTCTCTCTCTCTCTCTCTCTCTCTCTCTCTCTCTCTCTCTCTCTCTCTCTCTCTCTCTCTCTCTCTCTCTCGCTCGCTCGCTCGCTCGCTCTCAGAATCTCAGCCTTTGACATATTGAATACTTATTTTATATCTGGAATAAATGAACGAAGCATTCAGATAACTCAAATATGTCAAGGTCATAAATGTCTTGACTTCAGAGTCCAACAAACTAAAGTCTGAAACAGTCCACACTCAGACCAGACCAGACACATAGCTGACACACATATACACAGCCCCAGGCCAGCCCCCTGCGGAGCGAAACACTGAACTCTGAAGAATTTGTCTGGCAGTAAAATTGACTTGAGGTGACACACACACACACACACACACACACACACACACACACACACACACACACACACACACACATTCAAACTCACACTCGCTGCTCACTGGCTATTAAACTCAGGAAATGAGGACGGTCATAAAACCGGCACTAGTGTGTGTGTGTGTGTGTGCGTGTGCGTGTGTGTGTTTGTGTGTGTGAACCTTGCTTCATTGTTTTTAGAGAGTCATTTGAATCAACCTACCTGAGCGGTGTTCCCTAAATTACCTCAAAATGGTGAAAGGGAAAATAATTTAACATAATTGATCACTCTTTAAACAAAAGTTTGTCACACAGGGAGGTAGGCTAGTGACACACCGTACTGATACATGAGTCAAAAAGCCAGATTCATTTAGTGATGGAACAACTCTAGCCTAAATTTATTTTCGAAGTGTAAAAAAATCAATGGGTCCCTGCAAGGCTACAATATAAACTCTCTGTAGAAGTACCATCTTCTGTCGTTTGTTTATTTAACCGCTAGGTGGCAGACTTGAATAAGAAACAAAACAGTGAGTCTCCGAGAACACGAACGAGTCTCCGTGCCTCCAGTGCCTTGAACGCGCGTCTTTGCTTTGAACCGTTTTCTTGCATCATCGCGTCGCGTCGCCAGGGTGAAGAGAGTTCACCGCTCGGATGATGTGCGACAGGTCTAACTATAATCTAATTTGCGGCGCGGTAGTCTAGTAAAGTGGTGCAGCGCAGCAGACATGCTATATTGCTCGTATTAGAGAGAGGATCCTAAACGAAGGCATGCCAATAAACAAAAGTAACGGGCAGACAACCATTTATTACTATCAAGAACACTTAACCTTATGGCTAGGATAAATCCCTATTACCCATTAACTGGAGTTCCACTGAGAGGCCAGATATTGTATTATAGATATGAGATGTTAAATATAACAGATATTATATTATAGATATGAGAGGTTGGATATAAAGTCTATTTGCATCTCTTACTGTCCTTGGGATAGCAATGAAAAATAGCTGCAGTCAGTCAAGTGCTCTTATGCTGGCCTCTGATGGTTATTGGTTGATGGCACGCACGCATGCACGCACGCACACACACACACACACACACACACACACACACACACAGACACACACACACACACACACACACACACACACACACACACACACACACACACACACACACACACACACACACACACACACACACACACACACACACACACACACACACACACACACACACACACACACACACACACACACACACACACACACACACACACACACACACACACACACACACACACACACATCCACCAGCTCATATCAGCTGTCACTGTTGGTCATTAACCTTCCTCCCAGAGTTGCTACTTTAGATTGTCTTGATTGGCCAATAGGGGGCTCTACCTAGATCCTTGAAAACGTATATTTTGGGCTCTATAGTCCAGCATTTTGGATTTGAGATCAAATGTTTATTTGAGGCTACAGCACAGAAAGTCACCTTTTATTTGAGGGTATTTTTATGCATATCTGTTTTACCGTTTTGAAATGAAAGCACTTTATGTATCTAGTCCCCTCATTTGAAGGTGTCATAAGTATTTGGACAGATTCACTTATAGTGCACATTTAGTTAAAAGTGTAGTATTTGGTCCCATATTACTGGCACGCAATGACTACATCACGCCTGTGACTCTACAAACGTGTTGGATGCATTTGCAGTTTGTTTTGGTTGTGTTTGGGATTACAGTATGTTGTGCCCAATATGTGTTGTGTCATTTTGGAAGCACTTTTATTGTAAATAAGACTAGAATATGTTTCTGAACACTTTTACATTAATGGGAAGGCTACCATGATACAGATAATCATAAATGAATCGTGAATGATGATGAGGGAGAAAGCTACAGAGGCATAAATATTATACCCCCTCAAAAATTCTAACTTTCCTTGTTATTGGTAGTGGGGGCATGATTTTTGTGCATCTGTTAAAAGGTAACATTCTGTACTGTCACCTCATATAAAACATTTTATCTCAAATCCAAAATGCTGGTGTATAGATCCAAATTAAACGTTTTAGCTTGACTGTCCAAATAAATATGGGGAGTGTTTACACTCAGTGGCCAGTTTTTTAAGTACACCACACCGTTCACAAAAATTGATCGCTCCTACAGACAGTGGCCATGGCTTGCTATATAAAGCAGGCAGACAGGCATCGAGGCATTCAGTTACTGTTTGATTGAACGTTAGAATGGGCAAAACAAGTGACCTAAGCGACTTTGAGCGTGGTATGAATGTCGGTGCCAGGTGCGCTGGATCCAGTATCTCAGAAACATCCGCCCTCCTTGGCTTTTCACGCACGACAGTGTCTAGGGTTTACCGAGAATGGTGCGACAAACAAAAAAACATCCAGTCAGTGGCAGTCCTGTGGGCGTAAACAGCTAGCTGATGAGAGGTCGAAGAAGAAAGGCAAGAATCGTGCAAGCTAACAGGCGGGCCACAAACAGACAAATAACGGCGCCGTACAACAGTGGTGTGCAGAACAGCATCTCGGAAGGCACAACTCGTCAAACCTTGTCACGGATGGGCTATTGCTGCAGACGACCACACCGGGTTCCACTCCTATCAGCTAAAAACAAGAAGAAGCGGCTCTAGTGGGCACGCGATCACCAACACTGGACAATTGAGGAGTGGAAAAACAATGCCTGGTCCGACAAATCCCAGTTCCTGTTGCGTCATGCTGATGGCAGAGTCAGGATTTGGCGTAAGCAGCATGAGTCCATGGCCCCATCCTGCCTGGTGTCAACAGTACAGGCTGGTGGCGGTGGTGTAATGGTGTGGGGAATGTTTTCCTGGAAAATGTTAGGTCCCTTGATACCAATTGAGCAACAATTGAATGCCACACCTTGTAAAATTCATCCCCCGAACAATTCAGGCTGTTCTGGAGGCAAAGGGGGGTCCGACCAGGTACTGAGTGTATTAGCACCAAACACAACAGTGGTTGAAGGTGGAGTAATAAACTAACAATGATTACAACTGATAACCATGTTTGAACGGTATGGTACTAATTTCATTGCTGTTTGTTGCTGTTGGACTTGAAATGTCATCAGTTAAATTCTATTAATTGCATTTACCTGTACATTTAGAGTGACCAACATAAATAATTTATTTAAATGCACTATGCAGAGAATGCAGCTAGGGTTTCAAGTTTTAAGTTGCACGATTTGCAAATCGCATGTACGTGATACACATGGTACACATGGTCGAACGAAATGCTTATTTGCAGGTAGGTTCCTTCTTGAAAATGCAACACCAACAAGAAATAATACAATAAAAAAATACAAACATAAAGTAAATGGCTCAGTAGAATAGAATACAATTTTTAGCAAATGTATAATACAGGAAGGCACAATTTATAGTCCAATATTTACAAGTGTTTTGGGAAAGTGGGGATTGGGGGGCAAGTGTTTAAATTGTGTAGTATTTAGTAATCATAATACAAGTCTGGGAGCAGTAGTTGTGATGTGTGTGTAGCATAAATGTATATTTGTGTGGATTTGTGTGTCTGTGTGGGTGTGTGCGGGAGCAAGTGCATGTGTGCTGAGTAGCGGAGGATCAGAGAAGGTTGTCAGGCCAGTTCAAGTGTTCAGTGAGAGAAAATAGAGAGATGTAAAGTGACAGTGAGAGAGAAAAGCAGAGAGACAACAAGAGAGCAGTCAGAGAGAAAGGGATGAATACTAAGAGAGAAAGAGAAAAGCAGAGACAACAAGAGAGCAGTCAGAGAGAAAGGGATGAATACTAAGAGAGAAAGAGAAAAGCAGAGACAACAAGAGAGCAGTCAGAGAGAGAGGGATGAATACTAAGAGAGAAAGAGAAAAAAAGAAGATGCTTGTGTGTTGGACTGGTCAGAGCTGGAGTTGCTCAGGCAGTTACACACTTTGACCAGTGGTTGGCAGTAGAGGACTGAAACTGAGCTACCAGTGGTTGGCAGTAGAGGACTGAAACTGTGCTAACAGTGTTTGGCAGTAGATGACTGAAGCTGAGCTACCAGTGGTTGGCAGTAGAGGACTGAAGCTGTACTACCAATGGTTGGCAGTAGAAGACTGAAGCTGTGCTACCAGTGGTTGGCAGTAGAGGACTGAAGCTCTGCTACCAGTGGTTGGCAGTAGAGGACTGAAGCTGTGTCACCAGTGGTTGGCAAAAGAGGACTGAAGCTGTGCTACCAGTGGTTGGCAGTAGAGGACTGAAGCTGTGCCGCCAGTGGTTGGCAGTAGAGGACTGAAGCTGTGCTACCAGTGGTTGGCAATTGGGGACTGAAGCTGTGCCACCAGTGGATGGCAGTAGAGGACTGAGGCTGTGCTACCAGTGGTTGGCAGTAGAGGACTGAAGCTGTGCTACCAGTGGTTGGCAGTAGAGGACTGAAGCTGTGCTACCAGTGGTTGGCAATAGAGGACTGAAGCTGTGCTACCAGTGGTTGACAGTAGAGGACTGAAGCTGTACTACCAGTGGTTGGCAGTAGAGGACTGAAACTGTGCTAACAGTGTTTGGCAGTAGATGACTGAAGCTGAGCTAACAGTGGTTGGCAGTAGAGGACTGAAGCTGTGTCACCAGTGGTTGGCAAAAGAGGACTGAAGCTGTGCTACCAGTGGTTGGCAGTAGAGGACTGAAGCTGTGCCGCCAGTGGTTGGGAGCTGGGAGCAGTAGTTGTGATGTGTGTGTAGCATAAATGTATATTTGTGTGGATTTGTGTGTCTGTGTGGGTGTGTGCGGGAGCAAGTGCATGTGTGCTGAGTAGCGGAGGATCAGAGAAGGTTGTCAGGCCAGTTCAAGTGTTCAGTGAGAGAAAATAGAGAGATGTAAAGTGACAGTGAGAGAGAAAAGCAGAGAGACAACAAGAGAGCAGTCAGAGAGAAAGGGATGAATACTAAGAGAGAAAGAGAAAAGCAGAGACAACAAGAGAGCAGTCAGAGAGAAAGGGATGAATACTAAGAGAGAAAGAGAAAAGCAGAGACAACAAGAGAGCAGTCAGAGAGAGAGGGATGAATACTAAGAGAGAAAGAGAAAAAAGAAGATGCTTGTGTGTTGGACTGGTCAGAGCTGGAGTTGCTCAGGCAGTTACACACTTTGACCAGTGGTTGGCAGTAGAGGACTGAAACTGAGCTACCAGTGGTTGGCAGTAGAGGACTGAAACTGTGCTAACAGTGTTTGGCAGTAGATGACTGAAGCTGAGCTACCAGTGGTTGGCAGTAGAGGACTGAAGCTGTACTACCAATGGTTGGCAGTAGAAGACTGAAGCTGTGCCACCAGTGGTTGGCAGTAGAGGACTGAAGCTGTGCTACCAGTGGTTGGCAGTAGAGGACTGAAGCTGTGCTACCAGTGGTTGGCAGTAGAGGACTGAAGCTGTGCTACCAGTGGTTGGCAGTAGAGGACTGAAGCTGTGTCACCAGTGGTTGGCAAAAGAGGACTGAAGCTGTGCTACCAGTGGTTGGCAGTAGAGGACTGAAGCTGTGCCGCCAGTATTTGGCAGTAGAGGACTGAAGCTGTGCTACCAGTGGTTGGCAATTGGGGACTGAAGCTGTGCCACCAGTGGATGGCAGTAGAGGACTGAGGCTGTACTACCAGTGGTTGGCAGTAGAGGACTGAAGCTGTGCTAACAGTGTTTGGCAGTAGAGGACTGAAGCTGTGCTACCAGTGGTTGGCAATAGAGGACTGAAGCTGTGCTACCAGTGGTTGACAGTAGAGGACTGAAGCTGTACTACCAGTGGTTGGCAGTAGAGGACTGAAGCTGTACTACCAGTGGTTGGCAGTAGATGACTGAAGCTGAGCTAACAGTGGTTGGCAGTAGAGGACTGAAGCTGTGTCACCAGTGGTTGGCAAAAGAGGACTGAAGCTGTGCTACCAGTGGTTGGCAGTAGAGGACTGAAGCTGTGCCGCCAGTGGTTGGCAGTAGAGGACTGAAGCTGTGCTACCAGTGGTTGGCAATTGGGGACTGAAGCTGTGCCACCAGTGGATGGCAGTAGAGGACTGAGGCTGTGCTACCAGTGGTTGGCAGTAGAGGACTGAAGCTGTGCTACCAGTGGTTGGCAGTAGAGGACTGAAGCTGTGCTACCAGTGGTTGGCAGTAGAGGACTGAAGCTGTGCTACCAGTGGTTGGCAGTAGAGGACTGAAGCTGTGCTACCACCAGTGGTTGGCAGTAGAGGACTGAAGCTGTGCCGCCAGTGGTTGGCAGTAGAGGACTGAAGCTGTGCTACCAGTGGTTGGCAGTAGAGGACTGAAGCTGTGCCGCCAGTGGTTGGCAGTAGAGGACTGAAGCTGTGCTACCAGTGGTTGGCAATAGGGGATTGAAGCTGTGCTACCAGTGGTTGGCAGTAGAGGACTGAAGCTGTGCTACCAGTGGTTGGCAGTAGAGGACTGAAGCTGTGCTACCAGTGGTTGGCAGTAGAGGGCTGAAGATGTGCTACCAGTGGTTGGCAGTAGAGGGCTGAAGCTGTGCTACCAGTGGTTGGCAATAGAGGACTGAAGCTGTGCTACCAGTGGTTGGCAGTAGAGGACTGAAGCTGTGCCACCAGTGGTTGGCAATAGGGGATTGAAGCTGTGCTACCAGTGGTTGGCAGTAGAGGACTGAAGCTGTGCTACCAGTGGTTGGCAGTAGAGGACTGAAGTTGTGTTACCAGTGGTTGGCAGAAGAGGACTGAAGCTGTGCTACCAGTGGTTGGCAATAGAGGACTGAAGCTGTGCTACCAGTGGTTGGAAGTAGAGGACTGAAGCTGTGCCACCAGTGGTTGGAAGTAGAGGACTGAAGCTGTGCTACCAGTGGTTGGCAGTAGAGGACTGAAGCTGTGCTACCAGTGGTTGGCAATAGAGGACTGAAGCTGTGCTACCAGTGGTTGGCAATAGAGGACTGAAGCTGTACTACCAGTGTTTGGCAGTAGAGGACTGAAGCTGTGCTAACAGTGTTTGGCAGTAGATGACTGAAGCTGTGCTACCAGTGGTTGGCAGTAGAGGACTGAAGCTGTGCCCCCAGTTGTTGGCAGTAGAGGACTGAAGCTGTTTTACCAGTGGTTGGCAGTAGAGGACTGAAGCTGTGCCGTCAGTGGTTGGCAGTAGAGGACTGAAGCTGTGCTACCAGTGGTTGGCAGTAGAGGACTGAAGCTGTGCCGCCAGTGGTTGGCAGTAGAGGACTGAAGCTGTGCTACCAGTGGTTGGCAGTAGAGGACTGAAGCTGTGCCACCAGTGGTTGGCAGTAGAGGACTGAAGCTGTGCTACCAGTGGTTGGAAGTAGAGGACTGAAGCTGTGCTACCAGTGGTTGGCAGTAGAGGACTGAAGCTGTGCTACCAGTGGTTGGCAATAGAGGACTGAAGCTGTGCTACCAGTGGTTGGCAATAGAGGACTGAAGCTGTACTACCAGTGTTTGGCAGTAGAGGACTGAAGCTGTGCTAACAGTGTTTGGCAGTAGATGACTGAAGCTGTGCTACCAGTGGTTGGCAGTAGAGGACTGAAGCTGTGCCCCCAGTTGTTGGCAGTAGAGGACTGAAGCTGTTTTACCAGTGGTTGGCAGTAGAGGACTGAAGCTGTGCCGTCAGTTGTTGGCAGTAGAGGACTGAAGCTGTGCCACCAGTGGTTGGCAGTAGAGGACTGAAGCTGTGCTACCAGTGGTTGGCAGTGGAGGACTGAAGCTTTGCTACCAGTGGTTGGCAATAGAGGACTGAAGCTGTGCTACCAGTGGTTGGCAGTAGAGGACTGAAGCTGTGCCACCAGTGGTTGGCAGTAGAGGACTGAAGCAGTGCTACCAGTGGTTGGCAGTAGAGGACTGAAGCTGTGTCACCAGTGGTTGGCAGTAGAGGACTGAAGCTGTGCCACCAGTGGTTGGCAGTAGAGGACTGAAGCTTTGCTACCAGTTGTTGGCAATAGAGGACTGAAGCTGTGCTACCAGTGGTTGGCAGTAGAGGACTGAAGCTGTGCCGTCAGTGGTTGGCAGTAGAGGACTGAAGCTGTGCCACCAGTGGTTGGCAGTAGAGGACTGAAGCTGTGCTACCAGTGGTTGGCAGTGGAGGACTGAAGCTTTGCTACCAGTGGTTGGCAATAGAGGACTGAAGCTGTGCTACCAGTGGTTGGCAGTAGAGGACTGAAGCTGTGCCACCAGTGGTTGGCAGTAGAGGACTGAAGCAGTGCTACCAGTGGTTGGCAGTAGAGGACTGAAGCTGTGTCACCAGTGGTTGGCAGTAGAGGACTGAAGCTGTGCCACCAGTGGTTGGCAGTAGAGGACTGAAGCTTTGCTACCAGTTGTTGGCAATAGAGGACTGAAGCTGTGCTACCAGTGGTTGGCAATAGAGGACTGAAGCTGTACTACCAGTGGTTGGCAGTAGAGGACTGAAGCTGTGCTAACAGTGTTTTGCAGTAGATGACTGAAGCTGTGCTACCAGTGGTTGGCAGTAGAGGACTGAAGCTGTGCTGCCAGTGGTTGGCAGTAGAGGACTGAAGCTGTGCTACCAGTGGTTGGCAGTAGAGGACTGAAGCTGTGCCGCCAGTGGTTGGCAGTAGAGGACTGAAGCTGTGCTACCAGTGGTTGGCAGTAGAGGACTGAAGCTGTGCCGCCAGTGGTTGGCAGTAGAGGACTGAAGCTGTGCTACCAGTGATTGGCAGTAGAGGACTGAAGCTGTGCCACCAGTGGTTGGCAGTAGAGGACTGAAGCTGTGCTACCAGTGGTTAGCAGTAGAGAACTGAAGCTGTGCCACCAGTGGTTGGCAGTAGAGGACTGAAGTTCTGCTACTAGTGGTTGGCAGTAGAGGACTGAAGCTGTGCTGCCAGTTGTTGGCAGTAGAGGACTGAAGCTGTGCTACCAGTGGTTGGCAGTAGAGGACTGAAGCTGTGCTACCAGTGGTTGGCAGTAGAGGACTGAAGCTGTGCTGCCAGTTGTTGGCAGTAGAGGACTGAAGCTGTGCTACCAGTGGTTGGCAGTAGAGGACTGAAGCTGTGCTACCAGTGGTTGGCAGTAGAGGACTGAAGCTGTGCTCTCCTCTCCTCCTCTCCTCCTCTCCTCCTCTCCTCCTCTCCTCCTTTCCTCCTCTCATCCTCTCTTCTCCTTGTGTTCTCTTGTGGTATGGAGTTATCTGCCCGGGAGTCTGTTGCCATGGCTCTAGTAACCCTGTAACTAGGTATACATTTCCTCTAACAGTGAGTCACTCTGACCCTCACTTCACCTCAAAACATTCATCGACACACATCTGGCTAAGATTGTGCAGACGGAGGGCGTCTCACCTCGAGCTCTTACAAAACATTGCAGGGTTCTATTTTTTCTAGTGTTTTTTCTGGTGTTTTTCTCAAATGTTCTTACTCAGTTTGTTTCGTGCATTACTTAATACACCCGGGCAGAACTATTGGAATATGAATTGCTGGGTACTCACCGTCTACCCGACCTTCCCAAATTCCCGGAGACACCAGAACAATGGGCTAGCTTCTTCGGTGAAACCTTGGGCTGACTGACGTCCTACCGGAAAGAAGGAAAAGGAGACGGAGACGGAGACATGGCGGGGTCTTAGTGAGATTAAGACGACCCGTCCTCCATCAAGCCCTCATTGTCTGCTTCATATGAGGCTTTATAAAACTGTTGTTTTTAACCACTCAATCTCTTATCCTTTCTTTCTATCTAAGCAGCAAGTATCTATAGTTAAATAATTATTATAATTATCTATATTACTTTTCTTATTATCTAAAAGAGGCTTTGGTATTAGCCTGTCTGAGGGGCTGCGCGTGTGAGACAGGGCAGGAAACCTGAGATGTTAAGTCAGGTGTATTAGATACAATAGTGGCGAACAAAACAGGTGAGAGAGGGGTATGAGGATATATTACATATGCCGACCATGTCTAAGGGAAATGCTGGCATCCTAAATACTTCTTGTTCATTTTCTCAAAGTGAGGTAGTTTTTGCGGATGATCAGATTGAATGGTGTGTGCGTGCAATCAGCCATATTGTATGCAGAGACCTTGGCATGAGTGAGGTGAGGTTATAGATATAATGGGTTATCGTAAACTATGGTTTGGTGCCATCGACTGGCTGAATGTTAGGGGGACCAGTTATTACTCTCCCTCCAAAACGTGATTATATTTGTATAAACTTCAAGTATTACTAACTACAGTGCATTCAGAAAGTATTCAGACCACTTTCTATAACTTGATTGGAGTCCACCTGTGGTAAATTCAATTGATTGGACATGATTTGGAAAAGCACACACCTGTCTATATAAGGTCCCACAGTTGACAGTGCATGTCAGAGCAAAAAGCAAGCCATGAGGTCGAAAGAATTGTCCATAGAGCTGCGAGACAGGACTGTGTCGAGGCACAGATATGGGGAAGGGTACCAAAACATATCTGCAGCATTGAAGGTCCCCAAGAACACAGTGGAACCACCAAGACTCTTCCTAGAGCTGGCCGCCCGGCTAAACTGAGCAATCGGGGGAGAAGGGCCTTGGTCAGGGAGGTGACCAAGAACCCGATGGTCACTCTGACAAAGCTCCAGTTCCTCTGTGGAGATGGGAGAACCTTCCAGAAGGACAACCATCTCTGCAGCACTCCACCAATCAGGTCTTTATGCTTGAGTGGCCAGACGGAAGCCACTCCTCAGTAAAAGGCACACGACAGCCCGCTTGGAGTTTGCCAAAAGGCACCTAAAGGACTCTCAGACCATGAGAAACAAGATTCTCTGGTCTGATGAAACGAAGATTGAACGCTTTGTCCTGAATGCCAATCGTCACGTCTGGAGGAAACATGGCACCATCCCTACGGTGAAGCATGGTGGTGGCAGCATCATGCTGTGGGGATGTTTTTCAATGGCAGGGGAGACTAGTCAGGATTGAGGGAAATATGAACGGAGCAAAGTACAGAGAGATCCTTGATGAAAACCTGCTCCAGAGCGCTCGGGACCTCAGACTGTGACGAAGGTTCAATTTTCAACAGGACAACGACCCTAAGCACACAGCCAAGACAATGCAGGGGTGGCTTCGGGACAAGTCTCTGAATGTCCTTGAGTGGCCCAGCCAGAGCCCGGACTTGAACCTGATCTAACATATCTGGAGAGACCTGAAAATTGCTGTGCAGCAACGCTCCTCATCCAACCTGACAAAGCTTGAGAGGATTTGCAGAGAAGAATGGTAGAAACTTCCCAAATACAGGTGTGCCAAGCATGTAGCGTCATTCCCAAGAAGACCCAAGGCTGTAATCACTGCCAAAGGTGCTTCAACAAAGTACTGAGTTTCTAAAAACCAGTTTTTGCTTTGTCATTATGGGGTATTGTGTGTAGATTGATGAGGGGAAAAAACAATTAAATCTATTTTAGAATAAGGCTGTAACGTAAAATAATGTGGAAAAAGTAAAGGGGTCTGAATACTTTCCGAATGCACTGTATATATTCCTAGGAATGTAACAACTCAAATTTTGCTCTTTAGTCTACATTAGTAGCCAGCTGATGAAACAGGTTAGGTTGTTGGCTAGGGAAAATATGATTTTGAAACATTTGATTGAAATTGATAAAACATAATTGTGATAATGCATTACTAATCATTTCAGAATGTGGAGCCAAGGAGTCAAACAAAGTATTTAATTTCAGGTAAACAAATATATGTTAAATTTCTATATTTGTTGGTGTATTTTTTTAACATTTCACCAATCCTCCCTCACCCACCACACATCAAACACCTCAAGTCATACATTTCAATACATTTTACATTTAAAATATATATATATATATATATCAGCATAAAGCATAAAGCGACAATTATTGCCCTTTTTACCTTCCGAGAGAGTTGTCAAGGATTATCGCCATGACATCCCGCCCCAAGCCGACACCATAAATGCTCTCAAAGATCTTTATTGGACCCTGAATAAACTAGAGACCGCATACCCGGAGGCAGCGTTTGTTGTCACGGGAGAATTTACCAAAAGTAATTTGAGGACCATGGTCCCAAATTATTATCAACACATTGACTGTCCAACACGTGGAAATTTGACGCTTGACCACTGCTACACACCTTTTCGACATGGGTATAAGGCCCTCTCCCGTCCTCCTTTCGGCAAATCTGACCACGACTCCATTTTGCTTCTCCCCGCCTACATACTAAGACTCCGGTTGTCAGGTCTGTGCAACGCTGGTTCAACCAATCAGAATCCATTCTCCAAGACTGTTTTGATCACATGCTGGAATATGTTCCGGGTCGCCTCTGGGGATAACATCAGTGACGGATAACATCAAACAAAGGAGCTGATTGTGGACTTCAGGAGGAACCAGGCTGGGTACGCTCACATCCTCATCAACGTGGCTGAGTTAATGCCTAAACTTAACCTTAAACACTTCGAAATTTGACATTTGGAATAACTTAGAAATCTGAAGTTTGAGAAACATGGATGAACATCTAATTCTGGCGTGAGACTGTGAGAGCTGCCTTTGGACTTCCGATCCCACCCCCCGCCCCATATTGTTATTGTTTTATTACACTTTGACCTGCATTGTTTGACCCTGACAGTAGGGCAGACACCAGGAGGAGGTGCTGACATAGAGCCAGCTGATAAAGGGGTTACCCTCATCACTCCCATATACACCCTACGACCCTGTGCCACACACACACACACACACACACACACACACACACACACACACACACACACACACACACACACACACACACACACACACACACACACACACACACACACACACACACACACACACACACACACACACACACACACACACACACACACACACTGACAGAGTGGTTCTCTGCCCCTGCTCTCATCACACTCATGTCCCCTTATCAGCACCTCTCTACCCCTGAGCTGCAGCCCTCACACCCCCTCAGCACCACACACTCACTCCCCATAGAGAGAGAGAGATAGAGAGAGAAAATGAGAGAGAGAGAACGAGAGAGAGAGAGAGAGAGAGAGAGAGAACGAGAGACAGAGAGAGAGAGAGAAAATGAGAGACAGAGAGAGAGAGAGAACGAGAGAGAGAGCGCGAGAATGAGAGAGAGAACGAACGAGAGAGAGAGAAGGAGAGAGAGAGAGAGAGAGAGAGAGAGAGAGAGAGAGAGAGAGAGAGAGAGAGAGTGTATTACAGTTTTTTTCGATTGCTAACAAGCATTGTTCAATACTGCGGATACATGTGCAAAACTCTAAATACAGTTATCAAAACAACATGCAACTTGGCAATGCAGATCCTACATGTCTCAAAAGCAAATCTTTCTACCAAATGAAAGTCAACAGTCTCTCATGACATGCACACTTTGTCATTCATGACCTACAAAACTCTAAAAACAGCTACCACTTGAAAATGTGTCAATTTGTCTTTAATATCATTTTTTTTAGGAGAACCACCAGTCATTTTTACAAAAGAAGAGTGGCAAAACTGTACTGTATAGAATTTCCTGCAAGATATGTAAAGAAATAAAGCAGAAAGGCTGCAATATGCTTCAATACAATTTACTGTATTTTTGCAAATGACTGTATTTTGCAAATTGCAGAGTAATTCCAAAATACACTAAAATAAATATTTCCAGTACTGTTAAACAAACAAAAAACATATACACACTATGAATATGCATAGCGTATTGTCCAAATTAAACAGATCTATAACAATGCTAGTCAACCCTGTCTGCTGCATTGGGCCACAAGTTCTTATCCACATCACACCGTATGGCCTCTCACGCAATACACCTGGGAAATAATCTCTTTGCATACCTGATCCATACCTGGCAATCTCCTGCAGAGATATCCAGGCATCCTGCATTCATTGCATCCAAGAGTGACATTTGATCATGTGGATGGTGGTCATAAACCTTCCACCTCCATGAGGAAAATAATTATTCTATGGGGTTGAGGAAGGGAGAGTAAGGAGGAGGAAAAGTGACACCATCCTGGGATGGGCTGCAAACCACCCAGGTTTCCATATTTCTTCTGACTTGCCCTCTTTCTTCACCTGGCAAAAGCCTTCCATAGAGGTCATCCATGAATGAAATGAGGCGCTCTGTGTTGTATGGCCCAATTAGTGGTTTATGTAACAGCAATCCTTCAGAGGATATCGCGGCATACATTGTGATGTTTGCACCCCTCTGGCCCGGGACATTCACTGTTGCTCTTTTCCCAATCACATTCCTTCCACGTCGGCGTGTTTTGGCCATGTTAAAACCAGCCTCATCTACAAAGATGAACATGTGGGGTGTTGGCCTGGCTTCAAGCTCCATGACACTCTAAAATATTGTAAATCCACAGGGCAACATAACAGTTATTCTGTAACAGTAGTTTACATTACAGTATACTGTAACTGAAATCACTGCTGAGTGTGCAGTGCTCTGGTGGGTTTTATTTACAGTAAAAACAGTACTGTATTACAGGATATAGACATCTTACCTGGACATATTGGTACCGGAGTTCCTTGACATGATCAGAGTTCCTCTCAAAGGGAACAGTGTACACCTGCTTCATGCTGATATGATGCTTTGTCAAGACTCTAGCAATGGTTGTCGTGCTTACACTTTCAACATTTTGAAATGTATTATTGTCTGCCAACACTCTCTCTTGAATTTCTCTGAGTTGTATGGCACTGTTGCTAATTACCATGTCAACAATTACAGCTTCCTGCTGAGCAGAGAAAATCCTACCTCTCCATTTAGTAACCGTTGGGTCCTAAAACAGAAATAAAATTACACACAAGTGGTTCGGAGAGCTTTTGCTCGATTTACTACTCTACAGTAATATTCAGTACAGTTAGATGCCAATGCAGAATGCATATCTTACCTGTTCGTTTGCTGGAAGGTTCTTATAATAGATGACACAGTTGAGCGTTGCAAATTTGGCTGCACTCTGAGACCAGCATCTCTCATTGATAGACCATGATTGACAACATGATCAATGATTGTAGCCCTAATCTCATCTGACACTACAACTCTGGGTCTTCCCCTCAGTCGTCTTCCACCACGGATACGTAATCATCTGCCTCTCCCGGCAACTCTTCCACCTCTGTAAGCCACTACACGATCTCTGGCTGGGTCCATGTTTATGTAAAATATATTCCAAAGATGTCCGCTTTTGTAGAGATGGTAATGACATAAAAATGGAAAACACCTGGGTAGGTCTTCAGTTATGTAATGTAGAATGAAAATCAGCTGTGAATAATTAAGAGTTATTATTATTATTTTAGAATTTATATTTTGCTTTTACTGTAGCAATGTAAAAAATTGCAGTCTAATTCAATTTTCAGTAGCTTTTGAACTTGAATTGAACAGTGTTGATAAGGGTATCTTAACATTTGCAAAATGGTCTGTAGATACATAGAGTTCTGTTGGTAAATGTGTTTTTGTGAGACAAGTATTTATGTAATTTCAAAGATGTTGTCATTAAATGCATTTTGTGTCAAAGCAATGACAAATGATCCACAGGTTGCCACATAGAGTGTTGTTGTGTATTTAGAGTTTTGCACATGTATCCGCAGTATTGAACAATGCTTGTTAGCAATCGAAAAAAACTGTTAGAAGTAATAGGAGAGACATAAGGTGAAATACCACAGTGTGCCATCACAGCAGCAAGATCGGTGACCTTTTGCCACAAGAAAAGGGCAACCAGTGGAGCACAAACACCATTGTAAATACAACCCATATTTATGTTTAGTTATTTTCCATTTTGTACTTCAATTATTTGCACATTGTTACAACATTGTACATAGCCATAATATAACATTTGAAATGAGTGTAATGTTTACTGTTCATTTCTGATTGTTTATTTCACTTTTGTTTATTATCTATTTCAATTGCTTTGGCAATGTAAACACATTCCAAAAAAGCCATTTTTATTTCATTACATTTAATTGAGACAGAGAGGCCAACACAAGCAGACATGAGAAAGCCCAATTGCAGGCCATCACTAATGAAGGGACCGGGACAGAGAAGGGAAGTGTGTTCTGATAGGGAGAGTGCAGAGGGCAGCAGACAGACAGACAGACAGATAGACAGACTCATCCAGATAGACAGACAGACACACTCATCCAGACAGACAGACAGACAGACACACTCATCCAGACAGACAGACACTCTCAGACAGACAGACAGACAGACAGACAGACAGACAGACAGACAGACAGACAGACAGACAGACAGACAGACAGACAGACAGACAGACAGACAGACAGACAGACAGACAGACAGACAGAGTGGGATGCTGCAGAGAGGATGTGTGGTCCTGGACATGCACCCTGCTGTGTCCGACTCACACCCTCTCCACCTCCCTTTACCCATGACACTCTTTCCCTCTCTGTCCTCCTCTCTCTTCTCTCCCTCTCTCTGTCCTCCCCTCTCTTCTCTTCACCTCTCTGTCCTCCTCTCTCTTCTCTTCACCTCTGTCCTCCTCTCTCTTCTCTTCACCTCTCTGTCCTCTTCTCTCTTCTCTTCACCTCTGTCCTCCCCTCTCTTTTCTTCACCTCTCTGTCCTCTTCTCTCTTCTCTTCACCTCTCTGTCCTTCTCTCTCTTCTCTTCACCTCTGTCCTCTTCTCTCTTCTCTTCACCTCTCTGTCCTCTTCTCCCTTCTCTTCACCTCTCTGTCCTCTTCTCTCTTCTCTTCACCTCTGTCCTCCTCTCTCTTCTCTTCACCTCTGTCCTCTTCTCTCTTCTCTTCACCTCTCTGTCATCTTCTCTCTTCTCTTCACCTCTCTGTCCTCTTCTCTCTTCTCTTCACCTCTCTGTCTTCCTCTCTCGTCTCTTCACCTCTCCCTCTCTCTCTGTCCACTAACTTATTCTACCATTAAATTCTAACGGTTTGTCTCATTACATTTTCCTGTCTCTCCTATTTCACCCTCTCCTTCTCCAGTTCCTCTTCTCTCCCACTCAATCCGTCTCTCCTTTCTCTTTCACTATATCCTTTTCCTCCCACTCTCCCTCCCTCACACATCACCTCCTCATTTGCCTGTTTAATCATATGCACGGGAGGGGAGGAGGAGGAGGGGTGTGCTGGACCAACATTTGCCCAGGCGGCGCTCTGCTGCGATCGATGAGTGATCTTAAGTTTATCTGATATTTATCACCGGGCCAACAGGGGGGCAGGTCGATGGGCTGTGCCCGGGTCAAGTTGACCTTTTCAGGGACGCCGGCGAGCAAGCTCCCCCTGGGACCTTCATGTTCCCTTGTCACCCTCTGACTGGCAGAAGTCTGTTCCTCTCAACGACAAAGTCTGCGAAGACGTCTATATAGGCACTTTGCCGCGGTGACAAGGCCTGGCTGTTGTGTTTATAAACTGACCATTGGCCGTGACACTTTGCCGATGATCGGCCACTAATTTATGCGGCCGAATCTCCACAGTGCAAAAATGAAAGCTAATAGAGTCATTAGCCGCTAATTCAGGACTGGGATACCTGAGATAAATTGGCTTACTTTGTAAAGCCCTCCCTCGACAATACCGCTATCCATCCATCCATCCATCTCTCTCTCTCTCTCTCTCTCTCTCTCTCTCTCTCTCTCTCTCTCTCTCTCTCTCTCTCTCTCTCTCTCATTTGCGCTCTCTCTTTCTCGCCTGTCTCTCTCTAACACAGGGCCTGTGAATTGGTACACCCTCATGATCACATACCTTATTTACATAAGTATTCAGACCCTTTGCTATGAGACTCGAGATTGAGCTCAGTTGCATCCTGTTTCCATTGATCATCCTTGCGATATTTCTACAACTTGATTGGAATCCACCTGTGGTAAATTCAATTGATTGGACATGATTTGGAAAGGCACACAACTGTCTATACAAGGTCTCACAGTTGACAGTGCATGTCAGAGCAAAAAGCAAGCCATGAGGTCGAAGGAATTGTCCGTATAGTTCCGAGACAGGATTGTGTCAAGGCACAGATCTGGGGAAGGGTACCAAAAAATGTCTGCAGCATTGAAGGTCCCCAAGAACACAGTGGCCTCCATCATTCTTAAATGGAAGAAGTTTGGAACCACCAAGACTCTTCCTGGAGCCAAACTGAGCAATCGGGGGAGAAGGGCCTTGGTCAGGGAGGTGACCATGAACCCGATGGTCACTCTGACAGAGCTCCAGAGTTCCTCTGTGGAGATGGGAGAACCTTCCAGAAGGACAACCATCTTTGCAGTACTCCGCCAATCAGGCCTTTACGGTAGAGTGGCCAGACGGAAGACACTCCTCAGTAAAAGGCACATGTAATTTTTGCCAAAGTGTTAGATTAATTTGTATTTTAAGAATAATGACTAAAGGATTTCACCCCAAATACAGTATAAATGTGTAAACTGTGTTATAATTAGAATGTAGTATCAACCCACTAACAGAGGGGGGCAAGACTAAACATTCCAGGGTGAAGGAGAAGGTGGAAACTGTTTAAAAAAGCCTCCTAAAGGTGGGCGGAGCAAAGTGCCTTTGTGTGTCAAGGGGTATAAAACAGGAGGGTATGGGTTTTGGCACCAGAGCTCTCCATGAATAAAAATACAGATCATTCTTGCTGGTTGTGGACCTTGAATCATTTATGATTAAAACCAGAGCCTTACAACCTCTGGTAATGATTCAAGCTTAGGTTGAATTAGAGAGAGAAATTATCTTAACACAAAGGCACCTAAAGGACTCTCAGACCATGAGAAACCAGATTCTCTGGTCTGATGAAACCAAGATTGAACTCTTTGGCCTGAATACCAAGTGTCACGTCTGGAGGAAACCTGGCACCATCCCTATGGTGAAGCATGGTGGTGGCAGCATCATGCTGTGGGACGTTTTTCAGCGGCAGGGACAGGGAGACTAGTCAGGATCGAGGGAAAGATGAACAGAGCGATCCTTGATGAAAACCTGCTCCAGAGCGCTCTGGACCTCAGACTGGGGCGAAGGGTCACCTTCGAGCAGGACAACAACCCTAATCACACAACCTATTTCTTAAAAAACTGTTTTTGCTTTGTCATTATGGGGTATTGTGTGTAGATGGATGAGGGAAAAAAATAATTTAATTAATTTTAGAATTAGGCTGTAACGTAACAAAATGTGGAAAAAGTAAAAGGGTCTGAATACTTTCCAAATACACTGTATATATAGAGTGTGTGTGTGTGTGTGTGTGTGTGTGTGTGTGTGTGTGTGTGTGTGTGTGTGTATACGTGTGTGTGTTCATTCAGGCAGTGTTACCGATGCTTTATTTTCTGAGTGGACGTCTGAAAGTTGTGACATGAAC